>NC_056733.1:1970678236-1970978236 GCF_019279795.1 Protopterus annectens
CTGTCCTTTTTGAAAATAGGGTTGCACCATAGTCAGGAACGATCCTTACTGAGTGACCAGCTGTCTTTAGATTGTTGCCAAGGTTTCTCACTGTCTTAAGTATGCACTTCCTCCAGAGGTATTGATTCCTTACAGATTCTTATCATCTCCAAGAAATGCTAGATACAGTCCTTACCTGCTGTTCTGAGCATGGCCTTACACTTAATGCAAAAAATGCAGTGTAATTTCAATTCAGGAACAAAACTTTCCCACTTAACTGGAACCCTACAAGGTCACCACCATTAGAGATCTAGGCACTTTCACTGACAATGAAATGCCCTTCAATTATAATGTTATCAGTTGCAGTACAGAAATCTGTTTTCATTCACAAGTTAATTATGAAAGCAGCAGTTAGCTTTGTCACCTCACAGCAAGATGTTCTCCGGTTCGATTCTCGGCTGGAGCGGTTTCTGTGCAGAGTCTGCATGCTCTCCCTGTGGTTAAATGAGTTTTAAAGACATGCAGGTAGGTGTGTGTGTGTGTGTGTGTGTGTGTGTGTGTGTGTGTGTGTGCACGCACGTTCCTTCTCTGAAGGTTGGGCACCAGGCTTGACACCATAAAAATTCCACTGCCAATTCGATCTGCAGACCAGTGGTCCACTGTGGTGACCCATAACCGGGAAAAGCCGAAAGACATTGCTATATCATCTAGATCTGTAGTGGTCTTAATCCCACTATATTCCTCCCTTATCAAACTGATCCTTGAATATGACGTTTTATTTGGTATATATCCCAGCAAACATCTATCCCAGCTTGACAGAGCTTGATGTTTTCTAACCAACAGAATCAGGAAAATAGGCTCATTTTATTTATCTGTATAGATTAAAAAATCTGTCACTTTATTTGTCTTTTACACAAACTCTTATGTGAAGATCTTTGTCTTGCCTTTTATGCTATGAAAGGTCCTGTTTTACTAGATGATCTCCACCTCAGAAACACTGGTAATGTTAGGATCACTTGTTCCAAAACTTCCAACTTACACTGCAACATAAATAGGACTTCTTGGTGGGACATATTCCTCACACAAAGGATTCAATACATGTGGAACAATCTTCTCTTTCATATTAAATAGTGTAACATCTTAACAAGTTGCTTGCTGATGACTGGATAGATTCACATAAATTTGCCTTGTGAATTGGTAATATGCCCCTTGTTAAGAAGGAAAGTAAATCTACTGACTTTACTTGCCAGGGAGAAAGGCTTAGCTATATAATAGTTGTTCAGATGACTACTTAGGAGCCTAAAAACCTAAATAAATTCATTCTGCATTGCATGGATTCCTTTGTTAAAGCACCAAGAGAATGTAGAGAAAAAAGTATCATTGGGATGCAGAGGAAAAAAGGACAAATGAAACACAGGCATCCCTTCCATTCAAAAAAGACTGTAGCACTAGGGAAGGAGGAAGCTATCATGAGGCAGAGAGACAGAGAGAGAGAGAAGTAAGAAAGCGTACTCTGTAGTGTATAAGTGAACTATGCTAGATAATAGCTTGCCTACATCCACAGCTGTAGGGGTTTGATGATTTTTATGTCTTCCCTACACACACACACACACACACACATATATATATATATATATATATATATATATATATATATATATATGCATACATATCTTGTTTGATGTATGTAGAACAAAAAATAAGTTCCTAGATTCATTCAGCAGGATACAAATTGATTACATTGATAAACATGATAAAAACAGTATTCTTTTCAAAATCAATCAATCAACATACACATTGGGAAGAAGCAATAATAAGCAAAGCTCACAACTTCTGAGATGAGAAAAAGAGCAAAATGTTATTTGCCAAAGTTAAATTTAATCACTATGTTTTTTGGAGATGATCTGCCATTTTCTGAATAGTACATTATGGAATGATCTCCTCAGTCCCAGCTCCCCCAAATGTTATTATATCTATTTGCTGTAAGCAAGATTTTAGTAGTGTGATTTTTTTTTAACCTTTGTACTGTCTCTCTCTTTTGCCATTGCATAGCTAGCCATGGAGTTAGTATATTTATGTAAAGGGGTTTATTAAGGTGCCTATACATGCTTCAAAGATGATGGTTAAAACAGATACTATGTGTCAATCCAGTTCAGGAACTTGCATCACTTTTAATTTTATTTAATTCCAAATGCTAAAACCTATAATTGCTTCTGTAAATGTTGTAAAAATCAACTGTTGATGTATATACTGTGCATATGCATTTCTTTTATGTCACTTTTACTCACTGCTGTTAATTATCATATATATGATCTCAAATGCATATTTGATGTAGTATATGTTTATCACAACAGCGTATCTGATATACTGTATATTTTTCATGTCCTTGTGGCTCAGGTTAGGACAGAAAAGGGACTTTCAACCAGTTATTTACCTACTTAATGTAAATACATTATTATTAATAATAATAATAATAATAATAATAATAACAATAATAGTAATAATGATGATGATAATGATAATAATAATAAATAATAATAACAATAATAATAATGATGATGATAATGATAATAATAATAATAAATAATAATAATAATAATAATAATAATAATAATAATAATAAATAATAATACTAATAATAATAATAATAATAATAATAAATAATAATAATAATAATAATAATAATAATAATAATAATAATATGTCTCTTTTCCCATTCAAAAATCACCAATACCACCACCCACAGGGTCAGCAGCTATGTCTTTTCACTTATTGACTTGTCCACCAACTTCTGATAGAAGACCCTGGTTTTGTATGACTTACATTCATTATAATTGTCTGTCTTATCTTCTATCCATCTTTCATTACAATTTAACATACTGATGCAGTCAGATAAGTCTCTTTTCTGCACTGACAAATGATTCCATCTCAATGCTTGCCCTTGTTCGCTGTTTTTACTGTATGCAATTGTTCTCCATTGTAACATGTATTTCTTCAGACATTGGTTACATGTAACCTGCTGAACTAATGCCATCTCATTGTGTTACTACCAGTTGATTTCTGGGCATCCTCAGGGGCTTAGTATGACTCAGGAGGACTCCCATCTCCTCTCCTGGGTTTTGGAAGCTTTGTTTAGATACTCAGTATCTCTGCTGGCCCTTTAAGATAACCTCCATGAGCCTCCATATTCATTCTTGAGTTCATTTCACTAGCTGTACAGAATGTTACACTGCCTCAGTATCGCTAAGTTCATATGTTAAACATGGATAATAAATTATACTTCTTATTTTGACATATATGAGCAATTAACTCAACCCTTGTTATCTTAATACTTAGGATAAACCCAGTATATGATCAGAAAGACTTACCTAAACACCAGGCTGCTTTTTATTAATTACTAACCTACTGAATGGCTGTAGTCTTCTTAGATCTGTTTTAGAAGATTCAGATTGCTGGGTGATTGATAATAGCCACAGATATGTTTTACTTTTATTTAGTCAAAACTGAATTTTCCTGAACACTTTTGATTAGTGTTACAATGCAAGTAGGTGAAAACTGCAGTCTCATTATCATTTGAAGTGATCTGCTATTGATAGGTGTTAACAATTTTTAGCAAGTTCATTATAATTTATATGCAAATACAGAACAAAAGTATTGCTGGGATAATTCCACACTTTTAACATTTATTACCCCCCCAAAAAAGTGCTACTATCATTCATGAGTATACAAGGTCTAAGAAACTATGTGCACCTACTATTATGGGCTATAATTCAGAGATATGATATGCATTACATGGGGCTACTGCACAGGCATAAAAGTTGGAAACCCACATCTACATTTCAAATGTTACTATGCATTGCAGGCTTCTTTTGTGCCCTGCAATTTCTGTAGATGTAATGACTGCTGTGGAAATGTTTTAGGGTGCAATTTGGAATGCTCAATAGCACACAAAACATAGGGATCTGCAAATGGCGTTACAAGTTCAATGATCTACAGCACTATCATGATGAATAATTAATACCGTGTCCAAGGTCCAGGAAGAAACTACTGCCACTACATCTGCAAACATCTGTAATGGAGAAACATGCAGGAAGCTACACCACTACATTACAGATAGCCATGCACAACTACATTAGAGCTAGCCATACACAACTATATTACAGATAGCCATGCACAACCACATTAGAGCTAGCCATACACAACTACATTACAGCTAGCCATACACAACTACATGACAGCTAGCCATACACAACTACATTACAGCTAGCCATACACAACTAAATTACAGCTAGCCATACACAATATCTCACAAATAAGTTTATATTCAAGCACACTGTTTCTATCTATATCTCTGTTTTTGTATCTTTCTCTATTTATTCTCCACCCCAGATAACCCATGTTTGACTAATACCACAAAGTGTGGAGAAATCAAGCGAGAAGTACATAAAAAATAAATAAATAAAAACAAAAAAAAAACATTTTCAATGGAACTGATTCACTTTATTAAACATTAAGCAGTGGGATGAGGGTTTATGGCTGGTACCAGCTCATCAAGGGTAGGGGTGGAAGCTTAGCTGTCTGTATTGGTCACTTCTGTAGGAGTGTAAGAGTATCAGCCATAGCAAGGAGCCTAGAATACATGTACTGCAACAGCTGCTCCATTCAGTCAGAAGACTTAGTGGTAGTATGCAGTGCCTTCTGGTAGTTACTATGGGCACAGCAGGGAAGTTGCAATAGGTTCATAGCTTCATAGGTTCATAAGAGATTATTAGACTATTGGTCCTAAAGCCTTTACAAGTCTAATCATGTTAATCCAAAGTATCCCCTTTTATTCTTTTGGGTAGTTCACAGAACAAATTTATGAAAAGAGCGGGTCTGTGATCAACACTGGCTACCCCTCTCCATGAGGGACATGGGTGCCACCCCACAGACGAATTTGTGATCTCCCATCCAATTATCTAGGTTGCATTTGAATAGGTCAAAAAAGAGAAAACAAGCAAACAACACAGCCGATGAAGACATTTAATGTACAAAACAAAATAAAATAAGGGTGAGTGCTTTCGTATATGCAATACTTCTTCAGACAAACTAGCAAATACATTAAGCTGCATCAATAAATAGAAAAATCAATTAATAAGTCAGACAAAGTTATTCTGTCAGGGACCCAACTGGCTACTCACCTTGTAATGCAAGGATTAATCCCCAGCTGGGAGAGGTTATCAATGATGCCAGAGTGGGGTATTGTGTCAAAAGCCTTGGCAAGGTCAAGATAGGCTGTGTGCACTGCCTTACCTTTGTCCATGGATTTGGTGACATTCTCAAAGAAGCGTGCCAGGTTTAATAAGCATGATTTACCCTTAATGAAGCCAGACTGGGTTGGGTTCAGCATTTGGAGGTTGCATATGTCCTTGTTGATAAAGTCTATGATAATTCTTTTCATGGCCTTGTAGATGAGGCTAGTTAGACTCATGGGTCTGTAAATCCCAGAGTCAGTTGATGGCCCCCTATGTGCAGGGGAATTACTGATGCTGTTCTCCATTCTTCTGGAACATAGCCAGTTCTCAGGTTATGATTAAAGAGAATGCCAAGTGGGTCCGATAGGTCTTGTTTTAGATTGTTTAATAAGCAACCTGGGACATTATCTGGTCCCATTGAGGTCATGTTTTTAACCTTGGCAAGTGCAGAGATGACCTGTTCTCTAGAGATACTAGACAGAGGGCCGCTGTCAGGTATGCTTTGGGATATGGTAGGTGGGGATAGGGGGGTGAATTTTGTACTGAATCTATCTGCTAGCAGGTTGGCAATATCTTCCAGTGTAGCATGAGTGATCCCATCTACAACCAGTTTGGCACATAGCTGTGCATTCCAGTTTAGACTTCAGACAAATTTAAAGAATGCCTTATGATTATCCTTGGCTAGGAATGTGATTTTAGTTTCATAATTTGCTTTAGAAGACTTTACAAGATTTCTGATTTTCTTGTTTAGGTTTAGGAGAGAACTCTTCCTCTGCAGAGTGATATCCCTCTTGCTTTTGGATAACAGTTTCTTCTTCTTGTTATATAATCTGTTTATACTTGAAGCCCACCATGGTGGCTTGTTTTTACAGGAAGACCTGCTTTTGATCCTATCAGGTACAGCAGTGTTTATGCAGTGACTTAAGTGTTTGTACAGTGCATTTGCATACACTTATGCATAGTGATCATCAATGTCTGATATTGCTGGTGGCATGAAGCTTTGTATACCATCTCTTAGAAGTCTGTAGTTAGCTTTGGTTAAGTTATTTTTATAATTTTTGTTTCTGTAAGGGTGTCATTTCCAGTAGTTACTTCAAATAACACTGATTTGTGGCCTGACCTAACCAGGGAGGGCATCACACATGGGGAGTACAGTGACCCCCCATGTTGGTGAGTACTATGTCCAGAACATTAAAGGCCCTAGTGGGAGTGCAGACTATCTGTTCCAGAGTATTTGTGTTAACAAAGTCCAGGATCTTCTGGGTGAGTGTGTTTTTACTCATGTATGTCCCCCAGTCTATGGAAGGATAGTTGAATTCTCCCATGACTAAGGTGTTGGGCTGTATGGCAAGGGATTCCAGTAAATCGAGGTAGGTGGTGTGCTTATCCTGGATCATGATAAGGGATCTATAGCTATCAATGATATGGGTTGGTACTTTCCAATAGTTAATTGGACATGGAGTAGTTTGAGAGAGTCATGCTGTTTGACTAGTCTCGAAGTGTATTTGGTTTTAATGAAGATGGATACACCTTCGCCTTTGGTTCCTTTATGCACATTTGGAGGTTTGAACATGTAGAAGTCATTGTAGCCTTGCATGGCCAGGGTGATCTCAGTGCCCTTGAACCATGTCTCGGTAACCAGACAAATGTCAGCATCCTCCAAGGTGAGTAGTGCTTCCAGGAAGTGAAGTTTCATGTTTAAACTTCTTGCATTAAGCAGCACAATCCTGAATTTGTTTCAGATAGGTTTTATTACATTGGAAAATCTGTTGTTTTGATATTGCCAAAAAAAGGCACTATGGGAGAGGCAAAGGCCTTTGCCAGTATCCAAAAGCCATAATGGGGACAGGTGCAGACCATCTCTAGCAAAGCAGTGAGGTCTGTCTACCATATCCTCCCAGGCTGACAGATACTAAATCCCCCTGGACTGACACTGGAAGCTAAGTCATTTGCAGAAGTCATTAATTTTTTTGTTTATATTGTGGCATTTTCCTGGGTGAGAGAAGGATACTGCTTAGAGCTAGAGACATACCTGCCTGGGACTTCAGTGCACTTGTGATTTGTCAGATCCTGTCTCCTAATAAGCAGCTGACTGTTACCTTCTGCTTGTCCAGTCTGGTGAGGGGGACATCTGTGTGTCTCACTATGGAGTCACCAATAACCAAGACATTTGATGTTTTTTGCCCTAGGGGCTTATTTGTTGAGACATGGCTATGCGTGTCGATATGTGTAGTGGTTTCTTTTTGCTTAGTGGTCAGTGTGGGTGGTGTGCATTTAGGAGGGATCTGTTCTTTTGGTAGGCTTTTAGTGAGTACCTCCATGTATGTGGGTTTATGTGTCATAACCTTATTTTGTGTGAGAGGTGAGGTTTGTGTGAAAGGTAAAGCATGTGTGCTGACAACCTGTTTGATGTCTAGTTTGTTTTTACATGAGAGAATTGACTACATTTCTCCAGTGTATTTGATCTTTCATATAGGGCGTTAGTTTTTTTTATGAGTAAATGGTTGTCAGTATACATGAAGCAGTTGCTACATTGCCTCAAGATGCCCATATCAATCAAGCTGGCAGGAGTAATGATGGGAAACTGCCATCCACTGTGGCAGGATTGTTTCTGGATGTGATGTTTTCTGAAGGAAATGGGCTAGCTAGACGTAGGAGCTTGGCTTCACTAGTGAGCTAGTTTGACTTGGAGTAGCAAAGGAAGTGCGTGTATAGTAAGTCGTGGATAATGTGTGAGAATGTGATTAGAGTGCAACATGTGTTGCCCTTTACTCAGCAAGGAAGCTTTTGGGGGGGGGGTTCCCAGGTGTTTCCATCTATACAGGGCACTGACAAACTCTGTTGCACAGTACACAGCAATGAGCAAATTCAAGTCTTGTATACAGGCACAGTTAAACAAGTTTTTAACACAGCTACCAAGGGGAAAGCCTCAAACTGAGCCTTTCTTCAGCAAACCCCAGCTCAGATTAATCCTGAGCTCACCACTTCTGCCACAAGGGTGCAGGGAGGCCCTCTTAATGTATGGTGTAAGAGTACAGTGATACTAAACAGTCTAAATTCAGCAGGTCTGAATCTAGCCTATGCTATATTAGGCAATGAAACACAATTTCAAAGTGGAGAGTAAAAGCAGTCACAAGCAGGTAAAATGAAGCAGTAATTCAGTTAAATGCAGCTAACAAAGTGCAGTGGTGACTTAAAATATACTTATTAAAAAAAAAGGCTAATGTAGTGTCTTGTATAAATAATGGGTATCTAAGTAAAAATTCAAATTCAGTTTCCAAATATACAGATTTGAAGTTTAATAGACATAAACTAAAAGTGAAAACTGGTTAAGTGCTTTCATCCCTAAAAATCAGTACATTGAACTAGTTTAAATAGCTTGTTAAACAAATCACGTGATGTAAATTATCCAATAGTAGTCAAAATAAATTAATTCATTGTGCATCAATATTAGCTATACCGTGTAAAAAAAAATATATAAAAATATATGTGGAAAATACCATCAAGGGGGTTGTTTTGTTAAAATAATCTGTGAATAAATGTGTAAATAACAATTTGTTTAAAAATTGTCTAAATATGTTTAAAAAATTGTCTGAATATATTTAAAAAAAATCACCATACAGAGAATTTATCTGGCAGCTCAGATTTAATGCATCTAATAATCAGGGCTTAACCTATACTCAGATGTAGAACTGCCAGATTATGATGAATTTTTAAATTGAGTTTGAATTTTTTCTTGGTTACCTGTTATTTATTTATACAAGACACTACATGAGCCTTTTATCTTTTTTTGTTTGGTTTACTGGTCTGTGGCTGCACAGTCACATGCTAGAAGTGGTTGGTGTTTCATCCTTATTTTTAATTTTTCTTCAGTGGATGCCTTGGATTTCAGTGTAGATGCACTCCAGACCTCTGATTAAAGTTGTCAAATGTTGAGGAGTTCGGATAAATTGAACGTAAATCCCCACAAAAGTGAGACTTATATACAGGCAAATTTAAACATTTTTTAACACAACTACCAATAGGAAAGCCCATAACTGAGTCTTCCTCCAGCACTCTCCAAATCAGATGGGTCCTGAGCTACACTACACACTTCTGCCACAAGGGTGAAGGGAGACCCTCTGAATGTAAGACGGCTGGTTTAAGAGCACAGTGATACCAAACAATCTAGATTCCGCAGGTCTGCATCTAGTCATTGCTATGCAAGGCAAGGAAAAACAATTTCTAGATGGGAAGGAGTAGATGGGAGAGTCACTTAAAGGTCAAATTAAGAGTGTTTACTAGTATACTATTAGATGACCTGCAATGGTACCACCCTCTGCACAAACTGGCAGCTTTTCGAGGAGCTGTGAACAGTGAGAGACTATGGAGACTGTTTTCTATAGATGATTTTAAACTGGAGAGGTTTGCTTATATGCAAGCATGGGGAAGCTTTTATACCAGCAGGATGAAAGACTTTTACAGAGTTAAACCCTCGGGCCATTCAGATAAATGCTTTACAGCAGAGGTCAGAATTCTTGCAATATCAGGAACATGGCCTCAATGGGACCTACTTAACATACAAGGCCATGTCAAGCCCAGAGCTGTTGGACACGCTACATTTAAAGAAATCCCAATCCCTCAGAGCCACACGCTCCAGGGATCTAAACCTTGTCATCACAATAAACAGAACATGCTGGAGGGATAGGTTCATGACCCAGAGACTCCCCAGACTCTGGAATAGACTGCCCATACATGTCAAGCAGAGCACCTCTTTGGCCCTCTTCAAAAGGAATCTTGACGATTGGATGGGAGAAAGGAAATTCATCCCAGGGATCATGTCAGTTGCCCTGCTAGACAAGGGTCCAGGGAAGTAAATAGTGTGGGAAGAAATAGCCAGGGAATTGTTATGGCTAGGCTTGTATAGGCCCTAAGGCCGATAGCCTAGTACCAACCTATGAACCTATGAATCCTTGGAAATAAGGTCACTAACCCTGAGAAATGGTCACAGCACACAAAACCTTTGCAAAACCTAAAAATATTTTGGCAGACTCAAGAGAACAAAATGCCTTTCTCAGTATAAGACTAGTGTGTTATTCATACAGCGTATTATGCTATATTGCATTTATTGAATAATTTCTTCTACTGGCTTTGTGTGCTGGCTGTTTTTGGTGTTTGCTTTATTACCTAAATGCCCATGTTATCATCCTTAGTATACCTAGTTCCTCATATTAGCATTAGGGGAGCCCATGTACATTGTTCCATGAATGTGTATGATTATTGTTAGACCAGGCAGTGTGAGCAGTCAGTTAACAGTGCGTCTTACCTGTCAAAGTTAGTTCTATGAGTTCCTTGACATGTACAAGGCTGATTTTCTTTATTCAGGTGCATACCATTGTGTGAGAAAATGAAAACTTACTATGAAAAGACGAGTTACACTTTTCAAACAAAATTTCATAGTACCGTAGGAGCTGTGGCTTATTATTGCAATCTAAAGATCCTCCTAGTTTCGTAGCATGTAACTACAACCTGAATGCTGTCTTATTGCTTATGTTCTAGGGTGTTTGGCATGCATTTCCTGAGTCTCACAAATGAATCGAGTGGAATCTTAAATAGATACAGAGGCCTGCTTTCACAAACTGCTATACCATTCTTAAAGCAGATCCTACAAGTTTCTGTTTCTCAAAACTATTCCTTTTGTATACATTGTTAAAGCCAAGTTGAAACTATTTTTCTTTTATATCTTGTTGATTACAGAGAAGAATATACTGCAAGATTTATTTGTTGAAATAATGGAAGATTGGTGCATGCTCTAAATATAAAACACATTTTTTTTTCTTTAATGATCTTAACACTATTTTGAGCAAACCATATAGAGTAAAATCTCTGGTTATAGTCCTATTTCATGTAGCCCTTGAATTTATTTATTTATTTTTTTTTGCAAAGCACATCTTTATATGTTCAAACCTCATGGGCAGATAGTTTGTCTTATACTTTTATAATGCAGTTGTGATTTAGTGGTTCATTTTATGAAATCTGAAAGTCAAAATAACAGTGCTAATTTAAAATTGCGACAAGAAATATCTGAATGATTAAGATGTTTGAAAGGCATGCAGTAAGTATATTGGACACTAAATTGCCATAGGTGTGAGTGTACTTTTGTGTGTGTGTGTGTGTGTGTGTGTGTGTGTGTGTGTGTGTGTGTGTGTGTGTGTGTGTGTGTGTGTGTGTGTGTGTGTGTGTGTGTGTGTGTGTGCGCCTCTGTATGTTTGGCATGAAAGAGCAACAGTAGTATGGCTAGTCAGCTAGAGCTATGAACATTGTTTATATATTTATTTTATTTATTTACATTTGTTGACCGGGAGTGTCTGAGTAGGTCCATTTTCAGCGGAGGTCTGGGGAGAAAAGCTCCACAGTTAAAATAAACAGACAGTAGTTACATTGGATTACATAGCGATTAACAATTTAACATAGCAATTAATTACAAACATATTTACAGATGAAGAACATAATACATCAGTAGACAACTAGGATCTTTATCTGCGAAGTACATAACAGACATTAACAAATGTTACAATAAGAAGTTCCTGCTGTATAATAAGTACTAGGCTTATGAGCATCTGAGCTTGCTATAATCAAGGTAGTTAGTGGGGTGGAAAGAAAGGTAGTGGTTAGATGGGGTGGGTGATATTAGAGTGGGAGTTGCAAGGGCATAGCCAGCATGTTTTTAGGTGCGCTTTTAGTAAAGTTTTGAAGTGGGTGCATGATGGTATGGAGGTAATTGTGGGTGGGAGGAAGTTCCATAATTTGGCTATGGCACAAGAGAATAGTGCATCACCAGCAGAGTTATTGGCTTTAGTGATCTGCAAGTGATTTTTGTTGCTGGATCTTAGTGGTCTGGTAGTGCGATAGGGTTGGAGTAGATTCTGGAGGGATGGGACATTTAGTGGATGGTTTATTAGTTTGTGGGCGAGTGATAGTTGATACCATTGAAGGAGGTGAGGGAGTTCAAGCCAATCCAGTTCAGCAAGTGAGAGACAGTGGTGACTGCAGTAGGATGCCCCTGTGGCAAATTTGGCGATTTTGTTGTAGCAGGTCTCTAGCTTGTTTAGATTGCATTGCCTTAGGTTGGTATATATTGGAGAGGCATAAAGTAGGGTGGAGATAAGGTGGGAATTTGCTATTGAAATCTTTGTTGCTTTGGTGAGAAGTTGCTTATTTCTGTATAATGCTACTACTTTTTTGTGGACTTTTTTTATGGTCATGGATATGTGAATGTCAAATTTTAGTTTATTGTCTATTTCCACTCCTAGCAATTTGGTGTGTTCAGTTGGGTATATAGTGGTCTTGTCTTTTGCTGTGATGTTAAAGTGAGAGTTGTTTTGAGTACGTTTGGTGGGTTGGAATATGAGTAGTTTAGTTTTGTTTGGGTTGAGTATTAATTGGGCATCGGATAACCAAGTTTCAACAGAGGAAAAGGCTTCCTGTGTGACTTTTTGCAGTTTGGGTAGGGACTGGGCTGAGCAGATGATGGTTGAGTCATCTGCGTATTGTATGAGTGTGCCATGTTTGGTGGCATAGGCTAGATTATTGGTGAAAACAGAGACGCGTAGCCATCCAAGGAAGGATCCTTGGGGAACCCCTATGGAGACAGGTAGTTGGGGAGATATGTCATTCTGCCATACAATGGATTGTTGGCAGTCAGACAAGTAACTCTGAAACCAGTTGGTGACTGATTGAGAGAAGGATAGGTCATTGAGGACAGAGATGAGTTGTTTGTGTGGGACCATGTCAAATGCTTTAGATAGGTCTAGGAAAGTAGCAGAGGAGAGATAGCCATTGTTTTTATGCTGAAGGATAGTGTTAGTAAAGGAGAGTAAGGCAGTGGTGGTGCTATGGTTTGGTCAGAAACCATGCTGAGTATTGGAAAGGAGGTTGTTAGTAAAGAGGTAGTCTGAGACCTGAGAATGTATGCATCTCTCTAGTATTTTGGAGAGTGGAGAGAGAATAGCTATGGGGCGGTAATTGGTTAGTTCTGTGGAGGGGCCGTCCTTGTGGAGGGGAATTATATGTGATACTTTCCACAGTGTGGGAACGTAACTTTCTGACAGAGATTGGTTAATCAAGATGGATACTGGGTAGGCCAGAGCATCAGCTGCAAGTTGTAGGTATTCACTTGGGAGGTTATCTGCTGCTAATTTGGTGGGCTTAAGTTTAGTTAAGAGTTTTTTTATGTTGGAGGTAGGTACAGGGGAAAAAGAGAAGGCAGTGGGGAGATTACTAGTTGAAGGTGTGGATTGGAGGGGAGGGGGGTTGTGTTGTTTAGCTAGTGATAGTATGGTTTGTGTGAAGTGTGTGTTGAATGGGGTAGCAATATTTTTGGAGGAGTGAGGGATGTTAGGAGGAGGGGTACTGACTTTACCTGGGTGGAAGATGGAGTTTATGGAGGACCAGAATTGTTTGGGGCTGTGTTGGGAGGAGTCTAGGGCAGACTGGTAGTATTGGAATATGTCCTGTTTTATTAGCTTTTTAACTCTATTGCGTAGTTCTGGAAATTTCTGTCTAGTTGATGGGGTCTTGGTTTTGCACCAGTGCTCCCAGGCTTTATCCCTGTTTTTCATTTCTGACTTAGTGGTTTTCTGTAGCCATGGGGAGGGTTGTGCTTTCGTTCTGGAAAGTCTTATGGGGGCATGGTAATTAAGGATGCCCAGCAAGGTAGTATTAAAAAATTCAACTGCGTCATCAAGACTGAGGTACTTTAGGGGATGCCAGTTACATTCTTTGAGGGATGAGATGAATGTGAGTGGGTTAAAGTTTAGTTTTTTACGTATTTGATGGTAGATGACAGGTTTAGCTTGGTATAGGTATTTTTTGAGTAGGAATGTTGGGGAGTGATCACTGAGGCAATCTGATAAGCAGCCTGTTATATATGACTGGGGGCTCTTACTGACTAGTATCCAATTCAGGGTAGTGTGCTTGCTGGAGTTTTTATTTATCCTGGATGGTGACTGGACTATTTGGGTGAAGCCATGAAGGTTTATATGATGGGTTGGATTGTTGCCAGAACAGGATTGCCAGTCAATATTGAAATCACTTAAAATTATAGTTTCTTGGGGGAGATGGTGGGTAGACCAGCTGAGGAGGTTTTCTAGTGGAGGGATGTTTTGGCCAGGTGGGAAGTAGCATCCAATTATGTTGATGGTTTTGTTTTGGTTTATTTTGAGGTTGGTATATATTATTTCTTCATTGCCTATTTGTGGAGCTGATGATTTTATGATCTGGATGTTTAGAAGCTGTTTAAATATTACAGCTACACCGCCTCCTTTCTTGTTTAGCCGGTCTACTCTTAGTATGCCGTAACCGGTAGGGAGTATTTGCTCACTGGTCATGTGAGGTTTTAGCCAGGTTTCTGTCAGGATGACTATATCTGGGGAGTACAAGTCTATGATGGCATGGAGTTCATGGACTTTGTTGGATATACTTCTAATATTTAGGCTTAGTAGAAGGAAGTCACTTGGCTTTCTATTGGATGCGATATGGGAGAAGTTGTGGTTTCTAGTCTGATTATGAGGATTGGGGTTGGAGATGGTAGGGTCAGGGTTGGGGTAGATGTCTCCATTTAGGGCTAGTTTTGATATGCATGAGGTTATTAGTTTTCTCAGTTTTTGAATGTGTTTGTTTATTAGGGAAACTTTATGATTGTACTCTGTGGGTAATAGGCATGGTGGGTAGGTTACTATTTTAAGTTGTAGGGATGCTTTATGTTTGAGTAATATAGTTGGTAGAATATGCGGGTGGTGCATAGGGATGATTCTTGAGTTGCTGGGAGGGGAGCTGAGTGAGAATGAGACATGAGTGGTGGTGTGAGTAGTAGTACAGTGGTAGTGGTTGAGTGGGGGAATAATGGAGCTTTGTTAGGATGTAAGATATGCAGTGAGCATAGGTAAGGTATGCTTGTGCATGTTAGTTGAGGAGGTGTGATAGTAGTGGGAAAATGGAGGAGGTAGTGTTAGGTTAGTGCTGTGGTTGGCTATTGGAAAGATGGGAGGGGTTTGTGAATGTAATAAAGGTAGGGCCACTGGGGGTGGGAGGGAATAGGGGGCAGGGTGGGGAGCAAAGCGGGTAGAGACCCTGTTAGTTGCTCTTATGAGGGGGCTGGAAACAATCAGTTAACAGAGTAAACTGATAAATGAGCATATGATAGTGACAAAGGGTGGTTGTAGTTTTAAAAATGGTGCCTGCCACAGGTAATATTTATTAACTTTGGGATTAGCTTAAGGTAATAAACAGGGAAGGGGGAGGGGGAGAACAAGGGTGTGAGCAGGCAGTTCTTTTGTACTGCTGCTAATGAACCAAAACAAAGACAAGTCTGTGTTTAAGAAACAATCAGAATTGACCAAGGACTGCTTTGAAACTGTAAGTCATTTCTTAACCATTTCTCAGGTGGAAAAACAGAATAACCTTGTATCAGTAGGCTACTGTGGTCTCAGTTTAAATTAACAAACACACAGTATTGATCAGTTATGGATACTATTTGCTAACAGAAGGGAATAAGAGAGAAAGTGGAAAATGAGTGTGTGTGTGTGTGTGTGTGTGTGTGTGTGTGTGTGTGTGTGTGTGTGTGTGTGTGTGTGTGTGTGTGTGTGTGTGTGTGTGTGTGTGGGGGGGGGGGCTGCTTACAAGCTAAAGCAGAGTGCTCTCCAGGGGAAAATGAATATTGGCTCAAACACGTAGACACATACTCAAAGTTAACTTTAGCTGTTACCGCAGTTGAATACTTAAGAGTGGTGTTAGGTCTAGAAAAGAAGAGCACAGAGAGGAGTAAGCACTTTTGAGATGGTAAAGATATATTATAAAGATTACAAAAAACAAACTGAGCAAATAGCTACTGTAACTACTAGTATATGCAGATACTGAGCCAATTGGAAAAACATCTGTTAGAAGAAACCGCATCAGACAGTTATGCAGTCACAGATAAAAATATAGCGAGCAGCACTCTGTCCTGGGTCTCTAATGTGATTTTATCCACCAGTAACAGCACAATTATATAAAAGTAATTAGACACCATTATGAGCTGTCTACACACAACACATTTACATGAATAACATTAGTGAACAAGGTGCAGCTATGCAAATAGACCATACTAGTATACTAAAAACAACTTGGTGCAGACAAAATGCTAGCATGGCATAGTAACTTACAATAATAAAGAATAAATCATATTAGATGTCTAACACAATTCAACATAAACATATACAACTGTAAAATATTGGCTACAGATGATTGTCACTGTTGAAGTGACATCCCAACCCCATGTGCATAAATGGGAAAAAGGGGTTACGGATAGATGATGGATGGATATCCAATAAAATTATGGAGAAAGAGTGTATGTATTCCCATAGGTATCTACTAGGTAATAGTCAAGGTAGCTCGTTTGTAGCTTCACTGCAATTCACCTTACATGCTACCCCTATCCATGAGGGTTTGCTGGACAAGACTAGGAACATACTTGAAGTTACCCATACAATCACCCAGGTTGTGTTTGAAGAACAAGCGGGAAAGGTTTTGGAAGAGTATTCTGTTCCAGAGGAGAAAAATTCTTTCAGTAAAGTGACAATCATGCCAACAGGCTCAATTTATGTTTCACTGAAAGTCAAGTTTCTTGTACACATGTTCATGGCGCTGCTGGTTTTGCAAATATGAAAGAGGTCATTCAGCATAGAGTCATTTAAGGCACTGAAGGCCAGGCAGAGGTCACCCCTAAGGAGTCAGTATGACAGAGACAGAGAGAGGGAAGTGTGATAGAGATCTAAATTGTTTCTTTTAGAAAGTGGAACTCAGGGCCTTGATTTTCATTGTGTGAAAATATTTGAGTCTCTTGAAGTGGGTCATATGTCTGGACAGGTAGATTTCAAAGGAAAACTGTATCAGTTATGAACCTAGTAATGGAACAGTGGTGAGGCATGATAACTTCCATGGACATGGAGGAAATACCCTTATTAATCAGGTGAGCCAAATAAAAGGATTTCCTAGCAACCACAGTTACAATATGGTAAAATGAGAGCTTAATATTGACAAATATGCCCAGCTGTCTAATGAATGTATCTATTTTGAGGGAGGTACCATTATTTCTTTTTTAGAATCTAGGGTGTTCCTTTTTGCCAAAGGATACAGCACAAGGGCACCTGCAGGCAGGTGCAAGGGGGTGCAATTGCACCACCCTAGAATCGGCTGGCCAGGAGATTAAGTTACTTCTAATTAAAAAAAAAAAATTAAAGACGTTCTTCTTTAATGACACCCTTTGCATCCAGTCGCATAGATGGAATAGGTGCTTGTGACCTGTTTTCATCTTCTCCAATGGTTTACTTCTTCATCTTCCACATTTGCACGCAGAGTTTGAATTCCAGAAGACATGTGGTCTGGGGACAAGTGTACAAGTGAGAGGTGTGTGTGTGTGTGTGTGTGTGTGTGTGTGTGTGTGTGTGTGTGTGTGTGTGTGTGTGTGTGTATGTGTGTGTATGTGTGTGTATGTGTGTGTGTATGTGTGTGAATGTGACAGATTTAGTCACGTCTATTGATAATCTGTGCAAACAATCATCCCAGCTGCAAATGTCATGGTACCTTTCACTACTCAGCATGGAAACATTGTACTGCATAACAGAATGGAGATAAGTGATACACACGTTTTAAGAGACATGTTTTCAAAGAATGTGGAAAGAATTTGCTAGATTCTTGAAAATACTATCATCTGTAACAGTAAAAGAAACTGAAGCAGATAAACTTAAAATAAGTATAAACTGTTAAGCTAAATGAAAGATGTGTTAAAAGCGGTAGATCTGAATTTTTTATTGCAAGGAAGATGTCTTTTAAATGAAGGTACACTCGCATTCTTGGGTACCTTCTTATATCATCGCTAATAACCCAAGTTCACTTCGAAGTGTAATAGGCACATGATCTCTGCTTGAAAAGCCTTCATCAAATCACATTATAAGCTGTCCTGCTAAAACACAGTCAAACATAGAAACACACAAAGTCATACACGCATATACACACACATGTGCACACATACACACAAGCACCCACACATGCGCATACATGCAAACAGACATACATACACATGCATGTGCACACCTACATTCATGCACATACATGCACACACACACAACTAAAGTCTACAGACTGTATAACTTGATTTTCTAGGACATGAAAAACTGCTGTTCAAATGAGCTGGGAATTTGAGGAATGCGGCCACTGAATCTTTTGTCATTCAGTTGCTTGAAGCATGCACTGTCTAAGCTGTTGCTAACTTCATGTACTATCCTCTTAAGTATGTCCTCTGGGATGTCAGGATGTTTAGTCACTCATTATCTGAAGCGGCACATCAAGACATTTGAGCTTTAGACTTCATAACCTTTAGAAAATGCATACTAATGCAAAACTTGTTGTTCTGTCCACTTTCCAAGGAAGTATGTGTGTACCTCACAATGGTACAGATTTTCACAGACTGTCCAGATTTTTGCCTTATATTTTTGGTTTGTTCCTCACAGAAATTTTTTTTTGTTTTTTGTCAAATCACTAGGATGAGCTAAGGATTAAAGTTACTAAATAATGACATGCATTTGAGTTTCAGACTTCATGTGATTCAGAAAATGCATTTTAACACACTTTCTAAATGTGTCCCTAGTTTTTGGCCTTTATCCTCAAGATTATAACAGGCTTTGTTCAGATTTCTTGTACTAAGAGATTGAGAAGTGTGTGTGTGTGTGTGTGTTTGTGTGTGTGTGTGTGTGTGTGTGTGTGTGTGTGTGTGTGTGTGTGTGCGTGTGTGTGTGTGTGTGTGTGTGTGTGTGTGTGTGTGTGTGTGTGTGTGTGTGTAAGAGGGAGGTAGCATACCCCTCAGCTGTCCATATTTTTGCAGAATGTCCAGATTTTTTAACCATATTCCTCCTAAAAAGGATTGAAGTTGCTAAATAAGGACAGATATTTGAGTTTTAGATGTCGTATCCTTTAGAAAAATGCATAGTAGCATAAATCCTGTTATTCTAGCAATGTTCTAAGTTCATGAGAGCAATATTTATAATATGTCCCTATTTATTTTAGGCTTTGTCCAGATTTCTTGCACTAAGAGGTTAAGGTGTATGAGAGAGAGTGAAATGCCCTAGTTAGAGTTAACAGGCGGAATTTATTTTCAAGTGCATTTTCAAGGAATTGTGAGCTTCAAGGGAAGAGATGTTTACTGCTGCTCATGTTAAATCTGCTTAAAATGTGCAGCTGTTGTGTTTATCAAATGGTATCACTATTGTGGTATAGAATTTTAAAATAGTGTTAGTAGCACAGCAGGTAGCATACTTGCATCTTAATGCAGAGGGCTATAGGTTCTACTCCCACATCATGTAGATTTGTATTTTAAGGTGGTGGAGTGGTGCAGTCCTAAGTATGTTCTCCTTTGGATGAGATGCCTAATAACTATGAGCTTGTTTTTCAACTTACCACCCATTCCCTATAGTAATATACCAGCTTACCATTTTTTTTAATGTAACATAGGCAATTTATTCTTCAAGGGCAGCAGGCATTGAATTTGTTGATGAAACAATGAAATATAAAGTTGTTTTCTAGCAACAAACTCTTCATTAGTTTCAGATCTGTATAATGTGGTATTATTCAGATGACTTTTACTTCTGCAGAGATTGTGCATATTGCCTGATATTGGTGGATTGTAATGACAGAAGTTTAAGTGGCCTTTATGGTTGAAGTGTTCTGAATTGGGCAGCTTGTCATAACTGGTTCATATGTTTTGTTTCATTGCTTATTGGAAAAATGTTCAAAATTATAAATGTAAAACACTCTAACAAGTGGTGCTGTATTATACAAGGTATAAAATTCAATTATTATATATTATAATTAATACAATCAGGAAGGTGAATCACAGTACATTTGCATGGTCCTAAAAATGTGTGTAAGGGGGCCTATGATTTGAACATAGCCCAAAGGTAAACCTAACCCTCTACTGGCCAGATGCATTCTCTTTGAATGTGGGTTTCAATGCTGTTTCAGTGAATGTGAGCTTCAAAGGCAGAGAAGTTTTAATGCTGTCTGTTTTCATTGTAAGACTATTACTTTATTTAGAAAATGTCTCAGTGTTTGTGCTATAAAATTTGAAATAAATGTTGTAAATAAAATCCAAATATCTTTAGTCATTGTAGAAGAAAAGTATAAAACAGTATTCATACTGAGAATTTTGAACAGTGTTTATGATTAGGTTCATAGGTTAGTACTAGGCTAACTACTCTTGTGGGCCTTTTCAAACCTAGCCAATCACCCCATGTGAGAATCAAATCCTGCACCTTGTGTCTATAAGGTAAACACCTTAACCATTATGCCATCCTCCCACCCCATGGCAACTGGGAAGAAATAGCCAAGTAATGGGACACTGGAATGATTGCATGTGTGTGTGTGTGGGGGGGGGGGGCTGTGTGTGTGGGGGGTGGCTGTGTGGTGGGGCTCTGAGTTTGCACCCCCCTGCAAAAAATCCTGTAGGCTCCCTTGATACAACACTACATTTTTTAGCATTTCACTTGAGATCATGGTCATAGCAACATTTGTTTCCACATGTTAGATCTTCTTGTAGAATCTAGGAGTCATCAGGGTTGTTGATGATAGTTCCAAGTTTACAAGTTTAGCCAACAAAGACCTTTAATCTTAGCTTGGATGCCAGAGAAGTAAATAGTGAACAACAGTGGCCCAGTACAGACCCTTGAGAGACACCGCTGTTAATGATGGTCATTGAGGAGTGTATCCCCTGATTATCAGTTGTAGTATATGAGCTTATTAATAATAAGGAGAATGTCATCTACATAAATTGATGCATTGTTTATGAAAGATTTTGCAAAGAGAAATACATGCCTAAAGCGAAAACTCCTCAAGGTGTTCAGAAATCTGTGTCATATCTGTGTACAGTGAGCTTTTTTCTGTTTTCATCTAGTTTCACAGAATGCAGTTAGATCTGCATCCCAAATACAGTTTAAGTAGAAAAGCAAGACTATAAGGTGTATAACTAGTCCCTTGATCCACAGACTGTGAATCTAGCTGAAAAATAATGGCTTATGTTTCAGAATACTCCTCCATGTATATTTTATCTGAAAAAGAAAGAAACAAGTAAAAGTTAATAAACTGCTATCTATAATAGTGTTAGAGGCACAGCATAGGCAGTCTTTTGCAGCACTTTATTAGTAATGGATCTGATAACAGTAAAGGTGTATATTAATAAATGTGCAGCACTCTACAGTGAATGTAGATAGGCTTTCATTTGTTTCAGGCAATTTGAAATATTTAAAAATATCACCACTTTTAAAAAAATACATGCATTGTCATTAAAAGCGAATTGGCTATAATAAGGAAAAATAATAGTATTGCTTGTACCACTGTTAATAAAAACACTGACCAGAAGAAAGGATTGGTTTGTGGATACATCAGAGAAGAATGGGAAACCATCTTGAAGAGGAGGAAGAGAGATATTCTTGTTAAGCTCTATTTATATTTCACATGGATGACAATACTTTAAAATAAACAGTCCCTCATAATACCTTATGACAGACGATTTGAACATTGTGGAAATGTGTCTGGATTTTGTCTAGATTCTGAATGGTTTGATACCAGCTATCCCTTTCTTTTACATTAAAACATTGTTTAATAGTGAAAATATTCTGCATAACGTTATACATGGAAATTTCAGACAACAGATCAAAAACATTTAGATTTAAAGGATATATATGGTACATATGTAAAGGGGAAATTTCAAATGTTTTGCTTGACTATATTAACTGAACAGATTCAGTATAGTGATTTAAATTTTATCTGGACAAACACAAGAAATTAAAATTAATTGCTGATGTGTAAGGTTCATGTGATTCAAGTGTTCTGCATTCCTAATTTTTGTATTGTAGTTTTGGAAGGTGATATCAGCAAGCCTTTTAAATGCTACAGCTAATTTCAATAACTTTGTTTTATTAAAAAATATTATTATTATTGTTATTATTTTTAGGTGCGTTTGGAATGGCCAACAGATCTTGCTGTAAATCCCATTGATAACTCCTTGTATGTCCTGGAGAACAATGTGATTTTGCGTATCACAGAAAACCATCAAGTTAGCATCATTGCAGGGCGACCTATGCACTGCCAGGTTCCTGGAATAGACTACTCTCTAAGTAAACTAGCCATTCACTCTGCCCTTGAATCTGCCAGTGCAGTTGCTTTATCTCACACCGGAATTCTTTATATTGCTGAAACAGATGAGAAAAAAATTAACAGAGTTCGTCAGGTAACAACAAATGGAGAAATTTCACTGGTAGCTGGTGCATCTTTGGACTGTGACTGCAAAAATGATGTCAACTGTGAGTGCTACTTCGGTGATGATGGCTATGCTACAGATGCTAGTTTGAATTCCCCATCATCCCTTGCTGTGGCCCCTGATGGTACTCTCTACATTGCTGATCTAGGGAACATCCGTATCAGAGCTGTAAAAACTAATAAACCCATTCTCAATGCCTTCAACCAGTATGAGCTAGCTTCTCCCAGAGAACAAGAGCTCTATATCTTCAATGCAGATGGAGTCCACCAGTACACTCAAAGCCTGGTTACAGGAGAACACTTATTTAACTTCTCGTACAATGCTGATGGCGACATTATTGAGGTTGTTGACAACAGTGGCAACTCTATTAAGATACGCAGAGATGCTAATGGCACACCTCGAAGCTTGCTAATGCCAGATAACCAGATTATAACCTTCACTGTAGGCAGTAATGGTGAGATGAAGTCAGTGTCGACACAGAAGCAAGAACTGGGTGTCATGACTTACCATGGTAATACAGGTCTCCTAGCTACAAAGAGTGATGATACCAGCTGGACTACTTTCTATCAGTAAGTGAAATGGTTCTACTTGTTATGATTCATTTTGTGTTTTAGTGAAGTTTCTGCTTCCTTTCAAAGACTTGTACTTTTTGTTATTTGCATGCGAAGTACAGTACAGTGTCACTAAATACAGTGAGGGAAAGCTAAATATTTGAAGAGACATTTAAATTAACTCCTATAACAGTATAAGGCTAAGTAGTATAAGGCTAAGTATGCACTGATTCCCTTATTTCAACTAATGTAAATGAATGTCATGTAATATGTTTTTTCTATTCTTTGCATGCCTTCGATCATGTCAGTATAATGTGCTTTCTGGACCATGGAAATCTTAAAAAAATAATATATCGTCAGAAATTTGAAAATATTTCTTTTTAATATTTCCCTCTGTCCTGAAGCCCATGGACATGTTAGTATTTATAAATGCTTTTTTTAATTTTCCTATTACAGTTTCATCACTAGAAGTACTTTTGGTTTGTCTGGTTTATTCCAACTGCAATGCATCATTGTGTTATTTTTCTGTACATTTGAAATTCCGCTGTGTGTCAAGTCTCTCAGAAGTGCTTTGCATATTCTAATATCACCTAAAGACATCAGGACTCATAAATTTACTTAGATATGAAATTATCCAGCAAAAAGACAAACGTTTCATACTTTCTACTCTGTCTAAGCCTGCTAAGCAAATCTTATAAATAGGTACCTGTCTCTGTTATTATTAAAATCTTGATATTTCTTTCCATTTGGAGAACATGGTATAGACAAACCTCCAGACAATATGTTTGGCAAATGACACAACCCAAAACTGAAGAAATAAATCCACAACTGGCCAAAAGATGAAAGTTTTAATACAGGCAATAAAACACTCGAAACACTCTAGCGCCTTGGCACACAGTTTCCAGGAGTAATACAAATACATCAAATACAAAGCTTCTTATATTGTCACCTAAATTAACAATCACTTAATGAATTATACAATAAATACTTCCAATTAACTTTAGAATTCAAGCCTGAAGGCACCAGTGTATTAATCTTTAAAATATAAATGGATTCCTTATACAATAATTTATCCTTTAAAATAAGTTTGGTAAGTCTGTGAATCTTTTTTCCAGAATACACAAGTCTTGGAGAGTTACTGACTTATTCAACCATGTTTTAGTGCGGTTTTAAATCTGATCAGAGGACCATCAAAAATGTATACATTTTACATAAAGTTAGTTTTAATGTGCCTGATAAGCACTGATACTTTTATTCTGGGCAAAGTTCAACATCTGTTTTAATTCAATTTAAGATATCAGTATACTGCTTTAGCTTTGATATTGAACATAATTTCCTCTTTTATTTCCTCTTTTATTTCACCCTCAGTTTCCAGA
The DNA here is from genome assembly GCF_019279795.1 of Protopterus annectens. NCBI lineage: Eukaryota > Metazoa > Chordata > Ceratodontiformes > Protopteridae > Protopterus > Protopterus annectens. Next base: position 1,970,702,703 of record NC_056733.1, read on the forward strand.
TAGGCTTGCTTGCATTTTCTAAACAGTCTTAAACACTTTTTCTTACTTGTTTTGCTTGTGTACCTCTTGTGAGCAAATACAGTTGCATTTCTTCCTCCACCATTCTCAAAACTAAGTTCTAGTAACTGGTTTCCCACCAGAATTGTCTTCATAAATGTATCCTATTTCTCCATGCAAATTGTCTTGTATCTTGAATGTTAATTGTCTTGAATCTTTTTATTTTCTTCCTCATAGCTAGCACTCACTTTGTTAGAAGCATCTTCATTTTGTCTTGGAAAGTGGTCACAAAATATAGTGATTCAAAGCAAACTTAGCCTCCAGTTCTAGATGGTAAAAAGTGATGACACTAGAATTTTGAGGGTTGATTGCTAGGGGAAAAAAGGAACAGCTTTTGTTAAATGCTTTACCAAATGGATAAGTAGGTGACAAAGAATAACAATGAGAGATTGCACTGAAAAACTCACTCTGGAGCCAACATTCAGACATGGCTGGCCATATGTGTAGGCAAGCTACATGGCCACCTAGGTTGCCATTCAACTAGGGACACTTATTCAATATTTATTTTTAAGCAAAGAAATATGGCGTTCTGTATTAAATAACTAAATGGCCCATAATAATCCTAAACAAAGAAACTGCAGATATGGTACCCTTGGAGGAGAGGGAGCTATAGACCTGATCACTTAATTTGTGGGTCCATGATCTATCTGGTTCACTGTCTACATCATGAGTGGGATAGAGAAGAAAGTCTGCAAAATTAAGCTGTAAAGTAAAAGGTAAAGCCATGGTAGGAAGAGAAACAAAAGCTTTAAATGTCTGTTAGTAGCATGGGGTGTTTTTTAATGCTAGCAGGCAACCAGATACTGGGCAGTATATAGTTTTGCATGACTGGGCTAGCAACTGTGTGTTTGAGTGAAATGAAATTGAGATGCATTATTGTCACCCTTATTTTATGTATTTCTTTTAAACTTATTAACGTAAGACATCAGAGATATAAAGAGACAGAAAACTAGTTTAATCTTTGGAAACAGGGACTGTCAATGAGAATGACTGGCCTTGCTGTAGTTTGCTCATTATTCTGGACTGATGTGATTTGTGTGAAGCAATGTAAAATACTGTAGCTCCTGTTTGTATGAAACAAAGTTGAAATACCATAAAGTGGCCATTATTTTTAATCACAGTCAGACTTTTGAGGTGTACACAGCCAGGAACATGATCATAACTGCTGGGTAGGGGAGCAGTCTTTGAAAGAAAGTAACTGTTTTGTAATGTCTTCAGTTTTTAAAACTTATCTGGCTTTGCAGGACTAGTGTGCATTTGTGTGAAGTAAATTGAAATAATATACCATAGCTTTTGTATAGCTGTAGGGAACAAACTTGAAATGTGTTCATGTCGTCATTATTATTAGTATGATGATAATGATGATTATCATCAACATTATTTGTTTTACCACATCTGGACATATAATTGCTAGGTATGGGTACTGCCTCTGGATGAAATGCCTAATCCACTTGTCATGATCAAGTTAAGCAGTCATTAGACTGGCTTTACAGAACAAACATGCATTTGTGTAAAGCAAGTTGGAATAGATTACTACAGACAATTTCTATTATAGTCAGACATCTAAGGAGCATTCATTCAGTAAAGTGGCTGCTGTTGCTTTCAACACAGAGATTTTAATTTTGTATTTGCATGTGAGCATGCGGATTCAAGTGAAGGGCATGTGAGGTCTCTGCAGTGATGCAGGCATTCACATCAGCAATCAGAGTAAAGGGCTACCATTATAGAAAAGCCCCAATAGCCTGCACTCAGTACGATGCAGGCTGCTGACTGGGAGAGTCTCATGTAAGGTCACTACTATGACCCTTTTGAAAGTTACAGCTGGCCTGAGTGAAAAGGCTCTTTCCCTGCAGCAAGCAAGAGGAAGGAAGGAATAAGTGCAGGCAGATGTACAAACCACCATCAAAACTATGTGAGTGATGGCCCTCTGGGTGTCTCTTATCCCATTGGGATACCTAGTACTGGGGAATAAATGGGGTCAAATCCAATTTAAGGGTACGTGATGGTCAGCAGGCAGGCACATAGGCAAAAGGCATCTAGAAGAAAAAAAATACAGGTGATAATATTATCTTATAGTGTATGTAATGACTTAATAAACTGGATGTCCTCAAAACATATAGTATTGGCATTTAACTGCTTGTAAGGATGTAGATGTTAGAAATAAATTATGTTTACTCAGAGTCAGCAGGTTAGATTATGATAGTATGTAAACAAATGACATGTATGAGTTACAGTACTAACACGTATATTTACAGGAAAGATTCAGTAGATAACAAAAGAATAAAAACTGTACTGCAATGTAATAGTATAGAAAAGAAAAGATGAAACACCAAGAAAGCAAACATTTGAATGTGGATTGCAAGATTACACTGGGTAGAAATAAGCTGATGACTGCTAGCATTAGTTTTGAGAGGGTGGAAATCAATATCATGTCCAGTTCTATTAATTTAAGCTGTGAGCTGGTCCAAGAGTATAGTGGGACCTGCAAGAAATGCTTAATGGATGACTCAGAGAGTGCCTGAAAGTAGGCTAAGCTGTATGTTTGGAAGAATGTGAGAAGAGGAAAATGCAGTCTGTCAAGTATATAAACTATTTTTGGTTAGGTGATATTTCTGGCATTATTATTGAAAACGTGTATTTGTGTCATTAGCCTGAACTTAGTTGACAGGTTAATCCTGATTCAACCTGCGTAAACTGAAATGGTCAAAACCAGAGTAGCTTTTTTTCATGGCATTATCAACCTCTGAGCACATTTTTCCCAGAAATGAAGATTTGGAGTATAGGCTATCCATATTATTGGCTAAAGCACAGCAGTTTTCTGCATGTGCTAGCCTATGTATCATTCATATGCAGGATTCTAGCTCTCATTGAATTCAAAATATTTGTACCTCATTCTGGGATGCCATGATGGTTTCTAAAAGACTGATCTGTTGCAATTTTTGGAGTTTGGTATTTATCTAATTTGGAAGAAGGAATTTCTGGAATTTGTCTAGCTGGGAATGTAAAAACTGAAGTACATACAGTAAGCTGGGGAGCAGAAAAGATTTGGTTGTCATAGAGGGAATAGTGGTCAAGTAACTGCTTAGCTCTGTAGAGCATAGCGAGTAACTGTTTTTGTATTAGGAGCTCTACATGCTGTAGAGCATAGAGAGGGTCTGACTTTTTGCATAGAAACTTTAAATCATCATTTAATTTTCATTGGGAGCCTGATATTATACCAAGAATTGTGGTGGAGGTGAACAATTTCCACTATGTCTATTTCTTCTGCAGTGCATCAGGTGGTTGAATTCTCTTTATAGCTACGTGTTGGGGAGAATATGATCTTGGCTATGCTGATGAAGACCTTAGCTATACAACCAGGATTTTAGGATACTAAAATGAATTTGCTGGTGTTAAGTACCATTTTGATTGCAAGAGTGCAAAACAACAATGTAAAAATATTAAGTTGTATGCTCCATAGTTACTGTCACAGTGTTTTCTCATATCTTTTACACAAGTTGCTGCAATTATAAGTGAAATAATGCTGTTAAAATGTGTAAAAACACTTTCATTGTCATTTAAGAATGTAGGAGGGCATTGCGATTTTAAGCCATAGCCAGTACCATAATGCGCTGCTCTCTCCTCGTCATAGTTAGTAAGAGATGATTCAAGTATTGACATCCTGTTCAGGTTGCTGTCATATTGTTCTGAATAAATATTTTTTTGTGCTAAAGTACTGGTAATACTGGATAACCACAAGGCTTGAATTCATGGCAGCTACAAAAATCAAGGACCGAGTAGAGTCCTGTGGCAGTCCAGTAAGGGTAAGGTTGCAGTTAGAGTCTCTGTCATTCTAGTGGGCTGACAAGATTTTGGTTTTCATACAGTTTTTAAACCAAGGGAGTATGTTTTTGAGATGCTTTTAGTCTTCTTAGAAGTAAATTATCATTTACAACATCAAGCACATTTGATAAGTCCCGCAGAAAAGTCGTAATGATATTACCTTGCTTTAGTATGATCTGTTTGATTAACAACTACTTTTGGTCATGAAGTCATGTTGAGTGTTGTTTTTCTTTATGAATTTTACCAACCTTTCCTCAGAATTCTCTCCACAGCTTTACCTGTCATTAGCATTGCTAATAGGCCTGTAGTTTCAATGATGTTGTTTCTGACCCCCCCCCCACATTGTACAAGGGTACCACACTTGCTGTCCTTCAGTCCTGAGACTCTTCAACTTTGTGTAGGACTTCTGCTTATCTTTGAATAACTGTGTCTTTGCTGCTTAAACCTATACAATTTTTCTTTTGCTATTGTACACAGTCCGATTTCTGTTTTGAATTTTGGATTCCAAACTCTGTTAAAGCAAATTGATAGCAGTCATAAAAGACCATAGTTACAAATGTGGCCTTAATGTCAGTAAAATAGCCCTGAAAGCTTAGACAGTTATACAAACCATCCAACCACACATAGTTCAGCCCAGTTCTATCTTCCACCCATCTTTCTTTATGTATGCGGTATTCCTGTCAATGTGCAAAGTATCTGAGTTTCTAAACTTGGCCAGTTTGTGGCAGTCTTCTCTAGCAGATCCTACTATTGTTGCTGACTTAAGAACTTCCAGTGGCCTGAACTCCATAATCATATGGCTGCAGTACAACTGTGACTGATCCACTTTTATCTTTATACTCCATCCAAACGTCCAGCACCTCAATACATCATTCAGTGCTGGGTAGGCTACATCAGGTCTAGTTCTCTACAATGATTTAAACTAGTAAATTAAAAAGAAAAGAAAAAAAAAATAATTATCCTTACTATGATCTCTGGAACAAGCTTCCAGAGGTCTCAGACAAATCACTTCTAAGGCTGTTTTCTATAAATCTGCATACCTCAGTTTGTACTTCTTGGACCTGTACATCTCTGCTACTTCATACTCATAGCTTTCCTCTTATTCCTTGTTCCTCATCAGATCACATGCCTCTCATATTCTGCATTCAGAATCACTTGCATACATTTCACTTTTTTGAATTTATGATATTCTTGTACACATTGTAAAAACTGTAATTGCAAATATTGTAAATACTGTAATTTTACTTGTGCATACTGTTTCCTATGTATTAATTATTGTGTGTATGTGTGTGTTTTTGTAACAAATTGCCTTGTGCCTGTACCTTACTTTGTCATTAACTTATGCTCTTGTATGGTGATTTTCTTCCCAAGTTTTCATTAAAAATGGACGCTAATCTCTGAGACTATCCTGGTCAAACAGTAATATTAAATAAATAACACTGTTGAATGTAACATCTTGTCTCTTCCATTACAGACCTTCATCCTACCTTAACCACCTTCTACTAAAGTCCTCAATTGCTTTTTAGTTGTTTTTATTTATTTTATATCATGCTGTGCATATTTATTTATTTGACGTGCCACATTGTATTTAATGTTTTCTTCTTTATTTGATGCACCATATGGTATTTAATGTTAAATGCTTTCATGGGTTCTAAAAGGTACTTTAATTTCCTTGCCTTCTCTTGGATGTTTTGACTGTAAATCATGAACTATCAAGATTCTTAGCTGGTGAACGAAAAACAGACAAAGGGGGTGAGTGGATGACAAAAAGAAATAAAATGTTATGTGCTTTCATCTCTTTTTTTTCCCAATAATATTTTATTAGTTTATATAAGAGGTAACAAACAATACAAGCATGACAATACCAGAGAGAAAGGTTCAAGCACATTAGATACATTGTTTGGAAATTGTCTTAACATTATATACCTCTCATAATCATAGGCTAAAAAAAAGAAAAGACTATATACAAATATATACACATATAGAGTGCTACTGCAAACTCTAAGAGATGGAACCAAGTAGTTCTGATAAAGCCTTAGGTGCCTGAAATAGTAATGATGATAACGGTAGGAATAATAATAGTAATAATAATAGGAATAATAATAGTAATAATAATAATAATAATACTAATAATAATAATAATAATAATAATAATAATAATAATAAATGCTAATAATAATAAGAGGAGACATCACAAATCTCACTAAATGAGTAGAATCATCAAGTTTAATAATTACGCAGTTATATAATCTCCCTGAATGATATCAAAAACCAGGTTTCAAAATTTCTGATAGTAGCCTTATTTGTTGGGATTCTTTAAAAATATTTTTTTGTGAGGATATGTATTTTATCATTAGGTTCCTGAAACCTCTCCAAAATAATTTGGTGCGATCCACCCAATTTTTGGTTATGTAAAATTTAATTAATAGGCAAAGGGTAATAAGAACATGAAATTTTAGTTTGGGTATCTTAAGATCAGTAACATGTAAGAGTGAGTAGATTTTTGATATCCTATTTTTTCTAATTTAACTTTGAGGGAACACCAAAGTTTATATGTGTGACTACACGACCATAGGATATGCCAGGGATCAGATTAGGGAAAGGAGCAGCATGGACATGATGGGGATACACTAGGATTGAATTTATTTAAAATACAAGGGATAAAATAGGTATTGTTATTAATCATCAATTGTGTATAGATTAGCTTTTTGAATGGGGAACACCAAATAGTGGATTCTATTGTTCTGAGCTTTTGGTCCTTGCTGAGATCATTGTTATGTTGACTCCAATAATTAGAAAAAAGTAGCACATTTTGATGCTTGGAGGTCCTCAATAATTTATAGGTGTTTGATAACATACTTTTTTTCTTGGTTAGATTATTTATATCTATAACTTTAGATATATCACTTTCAATATTAGGTTAATCTATAATAATTGTTGTTAGAAGTTCTCTGATTTGATGTAGAATAATAGTATATTTTTGTCCAAGTCTTAGCTCATATCTGAGTTCTGGTAGTGATTTTCTTTTGTGTCTGTGTATATTCCATACGATATAATATTTGATTAAAGGGTAGTTTGATAGGTTGATCATTTTATTGCTTAGTCTGATATTGGGGTTCATGTGGATTGGTTGGAGAAATGGAAGGGCCCTTTTCTAACTCCACATATTTTATTAGACTTTGAAAAATCTTTGCTCCTTGTCTCAGAATGCTATTGATAGAGGAATTACTTAAACATTTGGTAGTTAAGAAGGGCGTGGCTTTGGGGTTGAAGTTATTGCTTTTTACATGATTATGCCTAATTTTAACCCATAAAGGATTCTGACTGTTTCTTGTCTGTTTGCAATAATACTGGCCAGAGCTTTAGATGGAAATTGTGCCCATTCTGATTATTTAGTTATGCATCTTAGGTCATACATGGAATAGTTGTGTTGGTGTAACTCGTGTAGTTGTCTTTGGGTATTATTTATTAAATCTTCAGTATCGAGATTTGGTTTATTTTGAAATTTGTTTTTTAAGTCGACCAAATCTGTAACTAATTTATTTTCTTTTCCCTTTGCTATACTTTGAATAAGGATCCCCCGCATCTGTGCTTTACATTGAATATCATATGGGATATTTACACTCTCCATGGCGTTGTCTAATAGTATTAAGATGTCTGATTATCTCACGGATTGCCTCAGATTTAAATAGTAGATTATTGTTTAAGGACCAACTACAGTTTTTGACCCTTTTTGTTAGTTTGTTAGAAAAATGTAATTTTAAGGTAATTCTTGAATGATTTGAGAAGTGTCTCGGTTCCACATAATACTTGATATCCCACTCTGCCAGGGACTCTGAAATGAGGGAAAAAATCTATCCTTAACCATGTATTATGACATTTAGAATAGTATATGTATAAACTCCTCCTTTCCTGTCCGTCCCCAAAAGAGACAGGGTCTATCAAGCATAAATTAGTCATGGGTTCACCTAAGGCAATTGACTCTTGCAAATTTTATGAAAGGGGGTTACTGGTACAGTCTATCCCTGGATCTATAACTGCATTCCAATCCCCACCTACTATGAGCTCATGCTCAGGGAACTTACTTAAGATATTGTGAATTACTAAGATAAAGTACTTTTGTTTCTGGCAAGGACCATAAACATTAAGAAATAAGGTTTGTTTTCTGCTAAATGGATTGATAGCTATGTTAAGTAACACCATCTACCCCTTTCGTCTCAGCGCTGCTCTATAATTATTTGCTGAAAATATTTTTTAATAATAATAGCCACTCCTTTTGATTTTGAGTTATCCCCAGCTGCAATTATTCCCTTAATCCATTTTTTGTTTAAAACTCTTTTCCAGTCCTCTCTAAGCAAATGTGTTTCTTGTGGAAAACATATGTGTGCCTCTGATTTGAATATTAGATGCGTCAAGAGATTGTTCTTATTTTTGTCTTGCAACCCCCTCACCTTCCAGGAATCTATAACCCACATTCCCAAGGCTTAATCTGCGAAACAAATATTCCCATTATTGAATTTTGGTATTTATGAACTACAAGGCTCCAAAGAGTTTGGATAAATACAATGACTGCAAAGGCAAAATATAGAGGTATATAAAATAACATATTTACTACAGTAGCAGCATACTCTTTCAACACCGGTCCTGTGCCTATCCACCCACGTCCCCTGTTTGAAACAGTATGATAGAATACAGTTACAAACACAGACTTTAATAAGTGTCTTTCAACTTGAGATATTATGCAACCTAAGCAAATCATTGTTACAACTTCTTCTAACAGTTTAAAAAGTCCAGAACATATATACAAAAGTAGTATAATTCCTAGACTCGTCATCCCTTACCCTTCTTACAAAAATCCATTCTTCTCCTATAGAAATACAGTAAAATAAGGGACAATATAACTACAGCACTGTTTACTAAGTATATAGTGCTATTAAACTTTTTTAGTAACAGCCTTACAATTGCTGCAATCCAAAATTCAATGCACCACTAGGAGTACAATCATTTAAGATGAGTATTATAAAAAAATATATATATGTACTACTTTACATGAGGAGCCTGGTGCATACAATAGACAATAGGTACTTCATCTAAATGTTGCTATGAATGACTTAGAAAGTGGATAAAAGATATATTGTAGCATGTCAACATATAACATATTATACCAACATTGCTTAATTTTAGCAGGGGGCTATATAGACTCCCAAACCCCAGCGACATTGAAATAGCCTCAGCTAATAAACAAACTGAATAATCCGAGGTCGCATATCATGACTTCGCTGTTATACATTACAGACTATACGTTTAAATTAAAGCATCATTTTAAGAGTTTGGACCATAGACGTGACCATAGTTTCAGTGTTTGGCCGTATCATTATATTCTAGCTCACAAAGAGTGTTTGGCAATAGACTGGTATGTAACAGCTATTATCATAGATAAACATAAAGTAGACTGCATATGAAGTAAGTCCCGAACCAAGTCGCCAAAAAATTACATACTCTCTTTTTTTTTTCTTTTTCCCCCTTTCCTCTTTCTTTTAAAAAAAAAAAAAAAAAGGTTCACTTTCAGTTAGTATACATCTGCCAAAAATGACAAAATTGGAGGTTGAAAGCAGTTACTTGATTATAGCTATCTTGCTTAATGGTTAGGCATCTGTAAATATGTCATTTAATACCCTCATTACAAGGCATACAGTTAACGATTATTGACAAATCCTTTCATTGGAAGCTCTTTACCTTTAGTGCTAACGTGTTAAACTTTGTGCAACTTGGGTGAAGTGTACGCTGGAAGTAAGAATCATGGCCGTCCTTATGTGTTCATCTTTTCGGGGGAAGGCTTAGGATCCAAGACAGGAAGTTGTAACTTAAGTATGCGCCTACCTCCCAACAAGAACTGATAGATGTTTTCCGTAGAGGGTCACTTCCTGTTTGACGAACACTTCCAGATAGATTATGTGAATAAACATAGTTTTACATTTTAAACTCTACTGAGTTACTCAACTGCTGTTTCTAGCATTTAGGCCAGCACACCTAGCAATCACTAGCAAGAAGAGACCAAACGTGCACATTTTGCCTATATGAGAGATTATGCATCAGGGGCTTTGCTGAAGCATTTCAGGAATGCAGCTTTGGCTTCTTTAGGCAAGTCTGCAGTGAACTTTGCATCATTATATGTGAAGTTTAGAGTGTTCTGATAGTGCATTTGGAACTTAACTTTCTTTTTTTTTAGTTCAGCACAGTAAGGAGAGAGTTTCTGATGCTTTTCTTTGATAGCTAATAGGAGGTCCTGCAATAGGGTTATTCTGTGGCCATTCCAAGTGATTTGTTTTTGTTTTTTGGCAGCCGATAACACTCTTTGCATATCCTGATAATTTAACAGCTTAACGTATATTTGCCTAGGGGTATCCGCATTTTGTTTAGAGTGTAGGGCCCGATGAGCTCTTTCAATGGCAACTCCACTGGCATTTGGATCAGATTTTAAAATGAATTGGAACAGTTGTAGAATGGTCTCAGTTAGTTGATTGCTGTTGTAAGATTCTGGTAAGCCTCTTATTAGTATGTTGTTTCGCCAGCTTCTCACCTCCAGATCAATGATTTTCTGTTGGATGTCATGTAATGCAGAGATTTTGGCACTTAACTCCTCCTTTAGCAAGGTAATCTGTAGTTCGTTATTTTAGCGGTCTCTTCTATGTTATCCATTCGTTCCATAACCTGATTTATTTTATTCCCAAAACTGGATATTTGTTCATAAAAACCTTGCATAACCTTCTGGAGTGGCAGTAATGCTTCTTTAAGGTCATCCATGTGAAAGTTGGCTTCCGACTTCTGTTTGGCATTAGATTTGGTTACATCCAGCTGTTTATTTGGTTTACCTTTATAAAGCTGAATCACAGTGGTACGAATACTCATATGAGCGACTCGTAACCATGAAAGTAAAAACGGTGATAGTCCTTAATGTTCGAAAAACAACAAATCAAAAAGCAAATTCGCTGTTTTTCGAACATTAATGTCGAACGAAAAAAAAAAAGTGTAAAGCAGGGGGGCAAGCCCCCCAGCACCCCCCACACACCCCTACTTTAATATTCTAACTCTAAGTTTTGACCTGGTATTCATAAATTAGGCCTTGCTTAACAACAATTTTGGTTTATTCCTGGAGGCAGTTGTGACCATGGGTTTAATACTGCTTAGTACCCCTAGACAAACAAAATTATAGGAGAAGATTATGATGTTTCATTGTTCTGTTCTGACACTGTTCTGAGCCTGATTTGAATAACTGACATACTGAGTATGTCATGAGCACAGAAGCAAATTGTGGTCACCTCCTCATCTGCCATCTAAACAACTGTGTAAGGATATTGTTTCAGGAGTTCACTGATTTTACTGCCTTCTTAGTGCTGACTAGCCCAAACCAGTTAGTACTGGATGACTTCAAAATTCTGGTCAATGACACATCTATGGCGTGTATAAAAGAATCCCCACAGACTATGAAAGGTTTCTGAATTACAGAGGTAACTGTTTTTGCAGGCCATCATTATTGGTATACTCCAGTCTTGTTTTTTACAGTTGGGCGAGTCTGCCTGTGACCTGGTGGAGGAACTGGTCAAATCACAAGCGTACTTGTTTTGCAGCTGAACTTCCCTGGTTGCCCCCCCAACCAATCTTGAGTTTGTGTAGTGCAGGTATTTTAAATCTGTCAGCCAAGAAGTACTTTGCTATGTTCTACATAAGCTGATTGAGAAGGCTAGTGTAGGTGATACATATGGACTGGTCTATGCATATAATGTAGCCATAACATTTTCACTAGATCACCTTGCTTTCTGTTGTGTATACTGTGCCTATACTGCAGGTTATGAACCATAATATTAGCCTGGAGCATAGAGGCAGACAACTTGAGTGTGACTGGCAGCATACATGCTTTGGTAATCAGCTTAAACTTTATCAGCACAGAAATTTGCAACAGGAATCTGCCTTACAAAGCCTGAATTTGCCTACTGCCATGGTTAACTAGCCAGCAGTGCTTCTCTGGAAGTGGTTAACAGGCTGAGCTGCTTGCTTATTTTGCCAATCAGAGACATTTTTTGGTTGAGGAATTTGAGCTTGCCACTTAACTTTTCATGAATAAACATGCCTCAGTCAGACTGAATGCCACACTCAAAACACTAATAGGCAAGGCAGTTGTCAGGCTAATGCTGCTATCTTTTATTAGGATTAATTTACTTTGTTGGATTACCAAGATTTAATTTTTTTAGTTTAATGTATACATCGGACATCATGTTGACTTGATCCATTCCTTATCGGACTGGTTCTTTCTTGTCTGGACGTCTTGAATCCTATCCTTTTCTGGATTATGTCATCCTCCTTTTATTTGGGTGTGATTCCAGCTTTATTAAAGGAGGCTATATTTACCTTGTTTATTAAGTAATACATTGGGATACTGATGACCTTAAGAGCTACCACCCGATTTCAAAACTTCTATTTTTTAGTCAGTGCCTTGTGAAGGTGGTCTACATGAAGCTTGACTCCTCTCTTAAGGAATATGATACCTATAATCCATTATACTGTAGATTTCAGACTCAGTACACAGACAGACCTGATGCAGCCATCATTAGAGAGCTTCTCATAGTGCAAGATGAGTAGAGATACTCAATTGTGGTCTTTGTTGAGGTCTTTTTGTCATCTGACGTAGTGAGCATGGGATACTGGTGGAATATTTAAGTAACCAACTGAGGTATCTCAGGAGTTCTTTTAGAGTACTTTGCCTCCTACAGCACTAGACACATTCTGAGGGTAGTCTGTGGAGCTGATTCTTCTTCAGCCTACCCACAGAAAATGGATATTTTACAGGATTCCATTTTGGGTTGTCCATTTTTCATGTTACTGCCACAGGGAGCTTCTTTTCAGAAAATACTAGAATTACCATTGCTATAATGACAAATACAAATTTACCTGTTCTCCCCGCAAGTGCTACATCATTTATATATTCTCTAGAAGATAGTTTGATTGCTTCCATTAATGGATCATTTGTAATCTTATTAAATTTAGTACTATCAAGACATTTGTCAAGGCTATATGCACTGCATTAAGGGGTTCAATTTTTTCCACTCTTAAACCTCTGTTATCTCTGCTGGTGATCAGCTTGAACTTGTGTTCATATTGCATGACTGGGGTGATCCTTGATGGCAGATTTACACTTAAGGATGAGATTGTAGCTTTTACTAAGTGTGTGTGCAACCATTTCAGAAACATTGGCCAGATCAGGTAGTTGATTTTCTCTGATGACCTGGCTAATGTTGCCTATGCCTTTATCGCTTCATGTCTGGACTACTGCAATTCTCTCTAACTTTCAACTGGTACAGAACTTCACTAATTGACTGCAAACTGGAATCCTTGTAATAGTAATCATAATACACTGGTCTTTTGGAGTCTTCTACTTGCTGCCTATTCAGCGTAATATTACTCAGAATATCCTGGTCTTGCTATGACAGGCCCAACATGACATATGATCCCTTCCTTGCAGAGTTGCTTTTACCTTACTGCATAGACTTCTCGTCTTCTCAACCACCCAGGGCAGCTGCTGACTCTTGGGAAGTACTTGGATTCCTCCTGGTTAGCTCCATTTCTTATCAGGCCCCACAACATTAGAATCTACTACCTTGAGAACATCTAGAAGTCCTACAACTGAATGGTATTGGAAGATACCTGAAGAATTAATAATTATACTTAGCCTCTTAAATATTATTTCATCTTTTTTCAGTATTTGGCTTGCCTTCCTTGGGTAAGCCTGTATTGATAACATGCCATTTTTTGTTTGTTTTTGTAAAGTGCTTAGTTGTAAGCACTTAAATAAACTGAATATGAACTTTGAGATGATTAATTTGGTCATCGTTGAAGACTTATCCTGTAGTACTTTTGGCCAGTACTGTGCTCTCTAGACTGTGCAACTAGATAGGTAGAAGTTTCAAATCTCACCGTGGGGGACTTGTGTGTGTGTGTGTGTGTGTGTGTGTGTGTGTGTGTGTGTGTGTGTGTGTGTGTGTGTGTGTGTGTGTGTGTGTGTGTTTGCGTGTGTGTGTGCGTGTGTGTGTGTGTGTGTGTGTGTGTGTGTGTGTGTGTGTGTGTGTGTGTGTGTGTGTGTGTGTGTGTGTTTGTGGCTTTGCTGTTTCAACTTCCATCAGGTAGCAGATTTTGTACAATTATGTTGTTGACATCATGTTTAGGGCATTTTCCTTACAGCCAAGATGTACAGGGTTTGATTCTCACTAAGGTAAACCGACTAAGCTTACAGTGGTTCACAAGGGCAGCTAGCCTAGTACTTACCTATGAATTACATATAAGTGACTGAAAGTTACAGATATAAAATTAATTCCTATAATTCTGTTCCCTGAAAAAGTCATTAAGACAGAATACGCTAATGAAACCAGAAATATGGATAGTGACATATTATGACATATCAGTACATGAGGAGTTGACATATGTCTGGGCAGTTTGTACAAGACACTTACGTACATCTATCTAATATGTGTAAAAGGGTTAAATGTGGTATTGACATACTTTGCAGTGGAAGAGCAGAAGTAAGTTTTGCCAGAATTTTCTTCAGGACTGAGAGGCTGCAGTAGAAGAAACTAAACACTACTGAACATCTTCTAAAGCTACTTAGACAGATTCAGGTGTCAGATATCTTAGGCATTCCTCAGAAATAAAATACTAATATGGTGAAATGCTTTTTGTAAGCTAACTGCTCTCATGCAATATGTATGCAAGTGCGTTTTACACACACACACACACACACACACACACACACACACACACACACACACACACACACACACACACAGACATACTGCATGCTGCCTCATCACGGGACCACTGAGTCCCACTTTAGTGAGAGGCACTCATCAAACACACTGACTCCCATCACTTGTTGATGCAAATAATTTCTTCACAAAGTAAAGGAAGCCAGCAAACCTCGAAACTCAATCACTTAAATATTTTTTTCACTCCCACATCTCCTGCTACTTATATAAGCTAACTCCAGGATTGCACAACCATGGAGAAAGGGAGAACAATTGGTACTATATAAATCCAATTGCTCCCCTTTCTCTGTAGTTATGTGACCCTTTAAAATGATGTCCTGCTTGATCAGAAGCCTCATCAAGGAGTAAGTCAATTCTATGAAAAAATATCTACATTATCAATAACATTCTGTATATTTAGGGTCATAAAGACCTAGATCACAAATACTAAAGTTATTTCATCTAGTGAGAATATTTTACTTATTGTCATTGCAGCTAGTCTTTATGTGAATGTATCTTAAGTAACTGATTTCCAACTATTGAAACACTGGGATGAATCTGCTGCCTCATCATTGGTGACTACCAGCATTCCATCAGATTGAGAGTTCAGCCTAAATCTCTGAAAAGTAATCATGCTAGCTTTTCTGACAGTAACAAAATTGTGAGCAACACTACCTTCAGATTCAAATTATTTTAAAATGGAAAAAGAGGCTGTGACAACAGGAGGTACTGCCAGCACAGCTAGCTGGAATTTTGTAAATAATTATGTCATTTGTGAATATCAAACTGATTTATAGAAAATGCTTGTGTTACAAATGTATTACAACTGTATGTTATGTGTATATCAAACTGATTTGTACAGATGTTTGTGTTGAAAAGGTATTTGTAAAGTGCATATGTTTGAAATGTACCCATTGGAAAGAACATAAATATACATGCACTATTGTAACTGTTTAAATCTATATGTTTTAACAGAGGAAACTAGAAAATTAACCTCAGTCCAACAAACTTTAAAATATATCTGAAATTAAATCACTTTATGGGCTAGGCCATAATAATGCTGTCTCACAGGTTTCCATGCAGCCAGAGACACAAACTCTGTACCGGGAAGTTTTCTGTATTGTCTTTGGGGTGAACGAATTACTTCTCTGAAAGAGTGGAAGTATGACATTGTTTTATGAATTCCAGTACCTGTCACAGATCTGAGCAAAAGCCCTTGTGTGTGTATTTTACTGGTAGGTGCTAAATCCTGCCAGGTTTTAGCAATGGGGGGTTGCATGGGAAGTAGAAGTCAGATGACCAGTAGTGATGTCATTCTGCAAGCTATTCCAGAAGTAATATTTTAGATATTATTTTGAGAAATCTCTTGTGATACAAAGCATTCAGTATTTTGTCTTGGGCCTGACAACAAGAAGGACCATTTGCCATATCATCTGCCTTGTCTGTTAAGTTAGTAGAGAATAGTATAATTCTCTTAGATTCAATCAAGAATATAATGAAGCTTAGTTTAGATATTGTTTTTCTTTATTTGTCTGAACCTGTCTTTCAGTGTTATTTTAAATATTGTTGTGATTTTAATGCTGATGTCACTGTGAATATATACTTAGTATTTTCTTGTTTTTATTATTATTTATTATTAAATATATATATTAAACCTTTTATTGTAGCTGATCTTTGCAGAGATATTTAAGTTTTGAGAATACTTGTATAGTTATTTGGTGACACTGTGAAGGCCAGTCCTAATAGCCTTGTTCTTGGTCAAACTACCATTTGTATTAATATTAATTTCACTCAGTATATTGGGTACCCTTGGAAGAGCCTTAAGGTAGCTGGCAGGAGTGTCTGGTGGCAGATATAACTACCTTATACCCTGGGCAAAAGAGAGCATAGCAAGTAAACCTGTGCCAGCCTTTCCCAGGTGTGTGTGTGTGTGTGTGTGTGTGTGTGTGTGTGTGTGTGTGTGTGTGTGTGTGTGTGTGTGTGTGTGTGTGTGTGTGTGTGTGTGTATCTGTGTGCCTGTGTATCTGTGTACATAAAATCTCAAAGGGTATGTGTATCAGCTACTTGGGCAGGGAAATGAAGCACTGGTTGGATAGAGAGGGTGCTGGAGTCTTGGCTTGGACAGTCAGCTGATATCTCTACTCTATAGCTGTGCTAGTGGGGAGTTCTATTGCTGGGGATCTGGAAAAAGAAGGAGAAACCAGCCCCGGGCTAACTGTATTACCCGTGTGCTCTTAAGGGAAATTGTGCTTATTGTGCTTGATGCAGACAGCTGCATCTTGGGATACTGTGTGTGTTCCACTTATCCTCCCAGTGAATTTCTCCCACTGGTCTTTGATTACTGGTCCAGAGGAGGGTCATCATAGATGCATGTAATTATCATCTCATTTTTCAAACTATAAGTATCTGCAAACTGAGTATAACATGATTGTATGTATTGAAGTGTTTGTGCTTTGGCCTAAGAAACTTTTTTTTTTATTTTTAATAATGAAATTTCAATATATTTCACTAAGATAACTGAATTATTTGCAAATAGTAGTTGTTTCACATCTGTCACTAAAACAACTGTTTTTTCACTTAATGTTTTTCTTTTACTTTTGCTGTAAATAAGCAAAACAACTATCTTCCAATTTCTTGACTGACAGATAACAATAAATTTAATACACAGAAGGATGGCAAATTGTTGTGAGCATAGACATTGTACACCTTCAAAATGAGATATTTCATTTACATATACATTTTAGGTAGTATTATTAATAGTGTTCTTGCAATTCCAAATGGAAGGTATGTAAGTAAGCAATTTAGACAGTATGACATGAAAATATCAGAAATATTTTCTGTCTTGCAGTATGTGCATTGAAACTAATGTATTGTTTTACTATTAATGGTCAGACTGCAGCTGTTTGGAAATATTTCTGATATCAATATGCATGTCATATATCTACATTTCTCTATATTTCTGATATCAATATGCATGTCATATATCTACATTTCTCTCTCTAGCCTTCTCTCTATTTATCTATCTGTCTATCTATATAAACTCTGACAGTGCTTCCAGTAATAGAACAGTCAACAGAACAAGCGTATAAGTTTCTAAACAGAGGTTTATTTACTATGAAAACTCAAAATGGGAAATAATGTAAAAGACTTTAAGCACTGCCAGATTTTTCCACTGTTCGGTTAATCAGTTTTAGTATTCCAGAATGCACAGTGCTTCCCTTCATGATGTTTTTAACCTAATGATATGGGTAACTCAGCCAGTTTCTCAGAACAACAGTTACTGCTCCTTCTCTAGTTTTCAAAGACACCTTACAGACTGCTTCCATCCTTAACTGGGGACTCCTCTTTGAAAACCTTGTCTTAGACAAGAAATCAGTAATCTGATTTCCTCCAAAGGTGGAATTCCTTATATAGCTCAATATACTCCCGCTCCTTATTTACTATTACGGAGATGTGACTCTTTCTGGATTGCCTGCTATAAACACAGCTCTAACAGATAAAACTACACAATAAGCAGTTGTTCCCCCCACCCCAGCATCCACCAGCTCAGATAGAATGAAAGCACAAGACAGCTTAGATACATTTAAGTGACTGCAGCTGGTCAATTAGTGATGGATCTTGAAATTATATGGGTGGGGAAGTCAAGTCTTTCTGGACAATTTTGTGATGCAGACTTTCTGCCAGTACAGCCATTATAAAAGGATATGGTCAGTAACTGACACAAATTCCCTGCTAGAAAGATTATATTTTAAAGTGTTGAGAGCCCATTTCAGTAAGGCATTTTCTCTCTCTCTCTCTCTCTCTCTCTCTCTCTCTCTCTCTCTCTCTCTCTTTTACATTCTCTCCAGCTTGAATAACATCTCTTTCTGCATAGCCGAGTTACCTGGTGTGAACATTAGCTGTGTGACTGTCACTCTTAAAATGACACCCTGATCCCATATAGTAGATGGATAGATAACAGGAAGGTTGCTCATTCCTCAGGTATAGTCTTAAACAACATTGTGCTTATGTTTACTTCAGAGGCATCTTCATGCAAAAGAATTGTGTGGACATGTCTGGAACTATTTATTAGTACTGGTTCGGAATTCAGTAGATCCTTTACATTCCTAAATGACTTGTTCTGCTTTAGCTCTCTACCTAATCTTCAAGGGATCCTTACACTTGGTCAGGTCACTTGGGGGGAAGCAAAGGTAGCAAAATTAGGAATAAATTTATGATAATATGCAACCATGTCTAAAAAGACCTTAAGCTGTTTCTCAGTGATTGATGAAGCCCAAATTTGAACTGATCCGTTTCTCTTAGCCTATGGTTTTGCTATCCATCAGCCTATTGCATAGTCCATATAGCAGGCTACTGTCATGACCAATTTGCAATTAGCTGGGTTAGCAGATATTCAATCTTCATTCAGGCAATCTAAAATTGTCTGAACATTAGGGAGTTAACTTTCCCAGTTTTCAGAAAATATTACAATGTCAATCACAAATTCTGGTGTTAATCTGATACAGAAATGTGAAACTTTTGTCCATTAGCTGTAATGTTGCATATGTTCTAGAAAGACCAAACAACAAGACCCAGTAATAAAAAGAGTTCCTATGTTGTGGAAAATGCCATTTTTTTCTTTAACTTCTGGGGCTAGTGGAATTTGGCACTAACCTTTGGTTAGGCCTTCTTCTTCTTCTTCTTCTTTCAGCTTTGCCCGGTTAGGGGTCGTCACAGCGGATCACCTGTTTGCTCATGATTGGCAGTGGAGTTTTACGGTGTCACGTTGCCAGCCCAGCACTCAACCTTCCACAGAAGGCACACACATACACGCACTCACTCCTAGGGCCAATTTAGAGTGTTCAGTCTACCTACAGCATGTCTTTGGGATGTGGGAGGAAACCGGAGCACCCAGAGGAACCCCAAGCAATCACAGGGAGGACATGCAGACTCTGCACAAAAGGCACCCCAGCCGAGGATCAAACCGTAGAAGCTCTTGCTGTGAGGTGGCAATGCTAACAGCCTTTGGTTAGGTCTATAGCAGATAAAAACTCAGCCTTACCCAATTATTCCATCAGTTTGTCCATTTGGGATATGGCATATGAATCAAATTGAGATATGCTATTCAATTTTTGAAGTCATTGCAAACCTTTACAGATCTTACAAGGCTCAAAGCCAGTACAATAGAGCTATTCTATGACCCTGAGTTTAAATTATATTCAGAAAAGTTTCCAATTTAATTTCTTAGAAGGCAAAGTTTCTGTGTTGTGCTTGAATAAACTCAATCTGCCAGGTAACTCTGAAAATATGCTTTATTCCTGAGCGCATATTTGTTCACTTCTTTTTTTCTGAGACATCAAGATCTCGATCCATCCTTTGAAGGCCTTTATTTTTTTTTATTTATCATTTGTTGACCGGGAATGTCTGACTAGGTTCCACAGAGCCTGTTTTCAGAGGAGGCCCGGGGAGAAATGCTCCAGATGCATGTCTTTGGAATGTGGGAGGAAACCGGAGTACCCAGAGGAAACCCACGCGAACACAGGGAGAACATGCAAACTCCACACAGAAGGCACCCCAGCCGAGAATCGAACTGGAGAACCTCTTGCTGTGAGGTGACAACGTTAACCGCTGCACCACTGTGCCGCCCACTGTATCTTCTGCTGCAAGCATACTTATTACATAGTCATCCACATTTTGCACAGGTTTCCTAATATTTATTTGGTATAATTGTTCCAGTGTCCTTCTTCAGTTTTTTTTCATCCTACAATTAACTTCCCTTCCTTTTTTTCTACAGTTTCAGAAGGTGCTTGCTACGTTGTCATTTTGCAAGGATCTGGTTTTCAATAGTGGATAATAACACAAGTACTTCTTCTCATCATTAAATTTTGTAAGATGAGCGTGTCACCTATGCTCTCTCAATATGTTCTTTTAAAGTAGGCTTTAGAGTTCTTAACTTGTCCTGCATGCCTGTAAAAATGGTGTATCACACTTCGTGAGTGTTTTCCTCTTCCCATGTTCCTTTTGCTGCATCTAGCAAGCCTTGGGGATATGTACCCTATAGCAATCCACATAGTATGAATCAGGTTGAGGCTTGGGGTACTTCCCTAGCAATTAAAAGATATTATAGCAAGAGTTAGTGTCACTTTCACTTTCAACCACTTCTATAGTCCTTTGTAACACAGACGTTAAAGTTTATTAAAGCACTTAACTACCCTGTCTGTTTGAATGTGGTATACAGAAATCCTTGTCTGTTTCATTTTAAACAGACGTCATTACTTACTCTGAACATAAATAGGGTTCCTTGGTGAGTAAGAATTTTTCAAGAAATTCCTGCTGTAGAACAGAGTAGTACTATCTAGTTTGTTATGGACTTTGCACTAACTCTTTGTAGGGGTACCATCTCAGGAAGTCTCATTGTATAGTTAATGGGATATACTAATGGGCCTAACTCAGTTTTCTGCTGCTCATTGCTATTCTCTCAAATGGGACTTCCATGACAGGTAATGGTGTGAAAGTTCTCTTTAGCTATGGGTACACTACAATCATTTGACATTCTGAACAAGCTGTACAGAAAATTTATATGCTCCTCATAAAACTGGGCCAATAAAATGTAGCTAAAATCCTAGATTTTGTTTTATCCATTCTTAAATGACTAACCAAAGTTTGGCTGTTTATCACAAGTGTTCTATAATGCATTGGAACTAATAACTGGCTCAATATCTCTTCTTTGTCTTTGGTTACACGGTGGAGCAGTTTTCAGTTCAGAGTATAGCTATGAAGTGGGGCTGTTCTGTTCCTTTGGTTGCCTATCTACTACTATACTCTGTTTAGCTTTACGTAGTGTATTGTCTATCCACTGGGCCTTCTTGGAATTAGCATAGCTTACCTGGAGGTCAGTATTCTGATGTAAAGAGGAGTCTGTGGCCCCTTTTTTCTAAAACTGTGGTACACATTTGTCCCCTTCATCTAGCTCACACTCTGTAAAAGATAAGTCATGAAAATATTAATCTTCTGCCAGGGGACCTTGAATTTTCCCTTTCTCTTCTGCAGTAGTTATCGTACTTTCTTTACCCTTGGCGTTCTGATTCTGTTTTTTGGTCGGCTGTCAGATTTGGTATAGAAGGGTGAAATGTAAGACTGTTTAAGTTCCCCTTCCCTTTTCCATCGGAGTGAGACTGCTTGTCACTGCCTGCCTTGGTGTAGTAGTGTATGACTTTGTTCATGCTCCTGTTTTCCTTCCCCTTCAGTATCAGATTCATCTATGTTTTCTTCAACTTTCTCATCTACTTCCTTTAGTATATTCTTAATTGTGGGCCCTTCCATGTCAGTCTTCACACTGACTTTTTATTATTATTTTAACATTTGCTGTCTTTTGGCAAGATTCAGTATCAGATTTATCTAGCCCTTCTATGCAAAGCTACCTCTTAGCCCATCTTGTGTATTCTAGCCCTGTATCCTTTTCTTTACTGTGGGCATGTTTTTTTAACAGTATAGCTTGCTGGACTCCCTCCCTTCCCTCCATCATTTATTGCTCTTTCAATTAGGGAAAGTCTTGGCCAATTATTATGTCATGTGGTCGGGTTATCTAGAAGGGCTTCTATTGTTTCTTGTGTTATAGGGTACTGTTTTTGTCTGCTTGAACACTGTGACACAATGACTGTTTTCACTTATATAACATGCTTAAATACTAAAAGTTATGGTAATGAAACCCTGTAATAGTCAACCATGTTGTGCATATCCTAGGTAATGTGGTAATGAAACTGTGTAACCATGAGGTAAATGTAAAGTACCTGCTGATGTATTGTTAAAAGGAAGGTCTGTCAGCTAAACAAGCAAAGATGTTTACCTGTCTTGAAGAAGGATTTACAAGACCAGAGGTGGGATTACTATAACTAGAAGAAGCTGTGGATTTAGTAGTGAAGTACTAGATGTTGTGGATTTACTAGCAGAGTACCAGAAGCTGTGGATTTACCTGTGGAGTACTAGATGTTGTGGACTTACCTGTGCAATACTAGATGCTGTGCATTTACTTGTGGAATACTAGATGTTGTGGATTTACCTGCTGAGTACTAGATGTTGTAGATTTACTTGTGGCGTACTAGATGTTTCAGATATACCTTTGGAGTACTAGATGTTTTAGATTTACTTGTGGAGTATTAGATGTTCTGGATTAACCTGGGGAATACTAAATGTTGTGGATTTACTTATGGAGTATTACATGTTTTGGATTTACCTGTGGAATACTAAATGTTGTGGATTTACCTGTGGAATATTAAATGTTGTGGATTTACTTATGGAGTATTATATGTTTTGGATTTACCTGTGGAGTACTAGATGTTTTAGACTTACTTATGGAGTATTACATGTTTTGGATTTACCTGTGGAGTACTAAATGTTGTGGCTTTACCTGTGGACTACCAGATATTGCAGATTTACTTATGGAGTATTACATGTTTTGGATTTACATGTGGCGTACTAGATGTTGTGGATTTACCTGTGGAATACTAGATGTTGTGGATTTACTTGTGGAGTACTAAATGCTGTGGATTTACTTATGGGGTATTACATGTTTTGGATTTACCTGTGGAGTACTAAATGTTGTGGCTTTACTAGTGGACTACCAGATGTTGTGAATTTATTTGTGAAGTACTAGATGTTGTGGATTTACTTGTGGAATACTAGATGTTGTGGATTTACCTGTGGAGTACTAGATCTGGATTTGCTTGTGGAGTATTACATGTTTTGGATTTACCTGTGGAGTACTAAAGGTTGTGGCTTTACTTGTGGACTACCAGATGTTGTGGATTTACTTATGGAGTACCATTGTACATGTCAGTTTACCAGAAATCTAGTTTTTGGAGATCGTAGGTAGCTTATTATGAGCTGCAGCACCAACAAAGGTGTTTGGAAGGGCTGTCAAGTTTGTCAGAGACTTTGAACTGAATTGTAAGTAATCCGAGCAGTGTAGTTTTGTTTTCTTTTTGCTTAAAGTAATTTTGAATAAACATACTTGGACTTTAAATAAACTACATTTCATATATGTGCTATAAATAAACTACATTGCAAACATAATACGAGTCTCCAGTGTAATAAATATATTGCAATGTATATTACTTTAATTTTCTCTTTAGCAGTTGTTTTATGGTTGTATTATTGTGCTGGAACCAGTGTAATCATGCTATCAGACTTCAACAAAACTTGCATCTCTTTTCTTGTCTCCATAATATTACATTCAACAAGTTTAACAATAACATAGTGACAAGCATATTCTACACTTCTAATGCTTAAAATAAGTTCTCGAGTATCACGTTCAACAGGTATGCTTTCAGGTGCAGCATGTTGGATAGCATTAACAGTTTTTATAAGCATAGTATTGCTGTCAGTAAATGCAGTGTTCTCTTACATATCCATTTCCAGAACATTTAAAATAAGTTGTGTCAAATGGTAACATTTGTTTTCTTGTTTCAAAGTAAAGGAGCAAACGTAGATGAAGGCTTAATACTCCTTGATGCATGTAACTGTGATCTGGGATTTGTAATTTTGGTTAACAGCAAACACTGTGCTAAAACATTTCGTTGTTCAAAAGGCATACATCCCTCTGGATACCAATTTTCATAAGTTGCTAGGGACTGCTGTTTTAATTGCGTCTACAGTCAAGACTTCTACTATTTCACTTACATGATTTACACAAGGTTCTAGCCACAGTTTCAAAATATGCACTAAATCAGCCATATGTGGCCTTTATTTTCTGTCATTAATGAATATCCTCTTGTGAAATTTTAAGGATTATGCCTTGGATGAAGATCCAAGCCTTAGCCAATGCTTATTGTTTCTGCTTCTGGTAGTTATTTGTATCAGCATTCTCAAGGTCCATGGCCAGTTAGTAAATCCCCTGTTAAACAGCAGGACATTATCCTAGCCCACTCTACTTGGGATCAGTTTTCTCTAACTGCATGTTTCTCAAATGCCAGCAGATAAGTCTTCAAGCTGTCTTCTCTGAGGGGAACACTGGGGTTTTGGATTCATTCCTATTGAGGTGGATGCCTGGTTCATTATCACAGACATCTGCTGTTGGAAGCTAAGCAGGTACTGGTCAGTGTGTCTGAACATCTTACTTGACAAGCTGTAATAAAGCTCACCAAAGCCTCAATTATTTTTTCCAAACTGAAGTGAAAACAGCAGCTATAGTTTCAACTAGGGCTGCCAACTTTTGTTGTGGCTAAAACCAGACCAAGGCCACATCCCTTGTACCTCCCACCCCTGCCCATCTCCTCACCTCTTCCCACCCACTTTCTACCCATTTCATGACATTATCATCACATCAGATGAGGGAAACACCGTCTGTTTTCCCTTTGCAATGCAGCCTTTCTGCCAATTTATTATGCTTTTCTATAAAGCAAGCATAGTAAATCTGCCGATTTAACAAACTTTGATAGTCTGTTCCATTTTTTGAAACAGAATACCAGAGTTTGTACATTTTTTTCCAGACTACCAGACAATCGGTTTGATTTCCAGATAGTCCCAAAAAATGGATAGATGGCTACTTTAGAAGCAACATAAGGCTCCACACCTCAAAAATGGATAGGTGGCTACTTTAGAAACAACATAAGGCTCCACACCTCAAAAACGGACAGGTGGCTACTTTAGAAACAACATAAGGCTCCACACCTCTCCATTTTCAATATATCTTTAAACAGACTATATGCTGACTTGCCAGAATTCCAAATCATACTTGATGCTTATAAAATCCTTCTCCAACCATAATTAAGAAATACTTGGGAAAAATCCTGGTCCTGTTTTCCAAATGGCTTCAGAAAATGCATCCCTTACTTAACACTAGAAAACAGTATGTATGATATTTGGGTTCCACCAAAAGCTTTCTTCAATAATCCCAAACTGGCCCATCTTTAATAATAAAGATGAACAACTAGAAATGACTACTTACTTCCACTGTCTGGGAGTTTGGTTTGATCAACTCTTAAACTTTCAGTATTGTATTGATGTGACAGATGCTCAGATCAACAACCTGTAGTACTAGCCCACCAAAATGTCACACCTTCTGACACCAAAAGGTAGAAGTGCACATAGCAGAGATTCTCCAGCCTCAACTAAAATATACTCTGTCAGAGGTTGTGACTGTTTCTGAGAAAACCCTTATCTTACAAATAGCTGAGCCATATTTGTAGCTTTATTACCCTTTTCTCCAAAAGTGATCTCCGCCTTACACTAGCAACGGCTAATTTGGTTGCAAATAAAACAAGAATATCAATTACTTATAGAATCACTCTTCTTTAAATTCCTAAAATTGAAAACTTTTCACATTTTTCCACTCTCAATACACTCAGAATCTCCATCTGTCATTTCTTCCTATAGATCCTGCAGTACAAATACCAAGACATCACATAGCACACCAAAGTCAACAGTTTCTCATACATTGTCATTAAACTTTACAAGTCACTGCACTCCCCCCTAAAAGTAATCCAGTCATACAACTACATTTAGATTAGAATTAAAAAAAAATATCCAGTCTAAAGCAAAATGTACCTTATTATTTAACTCCCAAATTATCTGAATGTTCACCCTTAAACTACAGCCTTACTCAACTACTTTTTACAAATTACACTTAATTTAGTCATTGATATGTTTTATCCTTCTTTATTAAACATATTCCTCTCCCTAGCAATATCAATAAATGACTATTACTTCTACTTCCAAATGAAAACTTTATGTTCCTGGGATCCATATTACGAACTTCTGAAGTTTTCATTATCTTTTTTTAATAATCTTATCAATGTCATTAGGACTGCCGTACTTTAACAATAGATATCTTGGTGAAATGGAGTGGCAGCTGTCAGTGTGGCCATTCCAGGATGGCAGTGGCAATTTCACCTATTGCCACGATTAGTAGAGTGGCCCATTCCATAACACTCGACTCTCTCTACTAATAGGGGCTACATTATGTTCACAAATGTGCCGGGGGTTTGAAGTTCTGTAAAACCATTCTGTGTTAACTCCAGGGCATCAGAGAAAAGCTGCAAGGGAAAAAAAGTAGAATGCAACTGCAAGATCTAATGCACATAAACATTGAAAGATGTAATTGGATAACTATATCGGAAATTGTATGTGTATCCTAATAAGAATGCTACAGATGGTAGTGAATTCCATATTACAGAAAAGAATATTGGTTGCTGTAGATACATATTGTCTCCAGAGGTTGCTCTCTAATACCTAGGCATAAAAATGATTATATCTAGTCCAGAAGTGATAAAGAGTGCATAATTTACCTTTGGAAAGTCAGATTCAGATGCTTGGATACATTAGGGATGTCCTGCATAACACTCATATAAAACATCTAAGATGTCTCTCTTGTGCTGACAGTCTAGGACACTATACAAACATGTTCAATTGCACCACTAGGAACATATATACTGCCACACAGCATTAGCATCATAACCATCATGATGTGTATATGACAGCTGCACACAGTTCAGAGCAATTGGCACATAATGATTGAAAAGTATGTAAAGGACAGATGACATGACTTGCAAATCCTCATCTATCTGGCCATGCAGATTACAAACCGTATGACCATGGAAAGTTGAAAGTGAGAGATATGACAATGGTCACCTGCGGCTACCAAGGAGACACAGGGTATGTTGCAAACTGTGGTTCTTTCTGCAGTTGTGGTTCAAGAATGGAAGCAACCCCATTACTTCAAGTAGTCCATCAAAAGAGCTAAACACACTGCCCAGATCTATCTTGCCACCCTTAGCAGCCAGTACAACAGTAATTGGGCCACTGGCAGCATGAGTCAGCACCACATGTTGACATTGCTGTATAATTTATCTTCAGAGCTACATCTTGTATGGTGCAGCCATCCTGGGACATACGACTAGTGCCTTCAAAAAACATAAAATATGGGCTCTCACTGCCATTCATGGTCCCCCTTCTACAGATGAACCCTCACTGCCATCCTTGGTTGAGCCTCACTGTCATTCTTAGTCTATCTTGTACAGATGGGCCCTCACTGTCATTCTTGTTCCTCCTTGTACATATTTATTTATTTATATTTGTTGACCGGGAGTGTCCGACTGGACATAGCTCCATTTTCAGCGGAGGCCCGGGGAGAAAAGCTCCACAGTTAAAACAAACAGACAGTAGTTACATTGGATTACATAGTGATTAACAATTTATATAGCAATTACTTACAACATATTTACAGATGAAGAACATAGTACATCAGTAGACAATTAGAATCTTTATCTGTGAAGTACATAACAGACATTAACAAATGTTACAATAAGAAGTTCCTGCTGTATAATAAGTACTAGGCTTATGAGCATCTGAGCTTGCTATAATCAAGGTAGTTAGTGGAGTGGAAAGAAAGGTAGTGGTTGGATGGGGTGGGTGATATTAGAGTGGGAGTTGCATGGGCATAGCCAGCATGTTTTTAGGTGCGCTTTTAGTAAAGTTTTGAAGTGGGTGCATGATGGTATGGTGCAAGAGAATAGTGCTTCACCAGCAGAGTTATTGGCTTTAGTGATCTGCAAGCAGATGAACTCTCAGCCATTCTTTGTCCTCCTTATACAGATGGGCCCTCACTGTCATTCATGGTCCTTCTTGTACAGAGAGGACCTCAATATCATTCTTGGTCTATCTTGTACAGATGGGCCCTCACTGTCATTCTTGGTCCTTCTTGTACAGAGGGGACCTCACTATCATTCTTGGTCCTCCTTGTACAGCTGAACCTTCAGTGCCATTCTTGATCCTCCTTGTACAGATGGGCCCTCATTGTCATTCTTGGTTCTCCTTGTACAGTTGGACTGTCACTGCTGTTCTTGGTCCTCCTTTTACAGATGGGCTCTTACTGTCATTCTTGGGCTTTCTTGTCAGTTGAGGGCTCTGTTGGGCATGGATGTATGTTTGACCCATATGTTCCAGCCTGGCCTGCATTGCTCACTTATGGTGTTGACAGGGTAAGTAGTGTCCTGTAAAATAATGGCATGATTCACCTGGGTCACATTGACCCACCTGTGCTAAACTAGACTGGCTATAAATGTTCATCATATAGGTGATCAGTATCCATTTATGTGACTGGCATCTTGCAGTGAACCCCACCTTTCTTCACTTGCACTTGTTATCTGATGTTCCAGAGTTAACGTAGGCTTTGTACACACTGAGCAAAATATCACTGAATCCACTCCATAGCATTCTCCTTTGTTTATGTGAGTGTGTTTGGGGTGTGTGTGTATATATGTGTGTGTGTGTGTGTGTGTGTGTGTGTGTGTGTGTGTGTGTGTGTGTGTGTGTGTGTGTGTGTGTGTGTGTGTGTGTGTGTGTGTGTGTGTGTGTGTGTGTGTGTGTGTGTGCATGTGTGTGCATGCGTGTGTGTGCGTGCATGTGTGCATGTGTGTGTGTGTGTGTGTGTGTGTGTGTGTGTGTGTGTGTGTGTGTGTGTGTGTGTGTGTGCGTGCATGTGTGTGCACACAATCACATGTGTGTGTTTTGTGGTGACTGCTTCAGTGTACAGCTAGAGCAGTATGCTATAACTGCAAATCAGTGACATAACCAATGATAAGAATATCTGTACACATGTACAAACTATGTATGGAAATGTCAAGTGACATAGAATAAGTGACAAATAGCAGCATATTCCCTTAGAAACTGTATTTGCAGTGGATTACTTTCCCTAATCTGGACAGTACAGCTTTCCCCTTTGTCATCAAATATGGTGTGGAATAAATGCAGAAATCAACAATCCAGAGAGGATACTGATCACCTTCTGGGTGAAAATGTATAGCATTACATACCAGAACTGTCTTCTCTAGCACATCTGCCTAGAATGGTTCTGAATCACATGATTTTTGGATGATGCATTATGATAGGAATAAGGTAATACTCTGTAGAGGTCAGGATAATATTTATCTGCTGCTTTTCATAGCTATGAGATTCTGAGAACTTGGACATTATGCGTCTGTCCATACTGTGCCTTATGGTGGATATTCCAGGGTGACTCTGTCATCGCTGGTCTTTTGTCTTGCCCTTAACTCATTAAGCTGTCTACTTAATAAATTAGGTCATGGCTACAATTTGACTCCCAGAAAACAGCAAAATGTAAAGACATCTTCTTTTTGTAAATAATCTAAAATTGTATAGTTCATCAGATAAACTGAAAGCACAACTGCAAGTGGTCCAAACGGGTCTATATCAGAATCGCAAAATCTGTCTTTAACGAATACATGTTCATCGACACATATATGTCGAAGAACAAAAACAGCGAAGTACCAAAAGAGTGAAATGGAGAATGTTGAACAGATTTTCTTGGCCAGCAGGGTGTTCGTGGGGATGAGGAAATGAATCATTTTCCCCACTGTAGTGCGGTCTCAGAGTTGGTATATATATAAGTATGGGGGTGTGGGGGGTGCAGGGGGCTTGCCCCCCTGGAACAACATTTGAAAAAGTGTTTTAGGTAAGGTTTGTATAGTTAGGTTTACCTTACCTGTATGGCACTGTTACTTCTGGGAATGCGTTCGTCGTTCTCAATTTCGCTTTTTTGGTACTTCGCTGTTCTCGTTCTTCGATGTTTATGTCTTTATGTGTTTATGAACATGTATTCACAAAAGACAGCTTTCATGATTATAATATAGACCCGTCAAAACTTTTTCAGATGATATAAGAATATCATTTGGTCTTGATAAATGTGCAAAGCAAACTTTAAAGCAGGAAAGCTGCAGCACCAAAAAAACAACAGTTTGGGATGGAATGTGATATAAAAGAACTTGAGCAAGAGGGAGTGCATAAGTATATAGGAAGTGATGAAGGATCAACAATAAAACATGAACAAAAGCAAACAAAACTTTGTAAAGAATATTTTAGAAGACTAAAATTAATACCGAAAACAGTGTTGGCATCTAGGAACAAAGTCCAATCTATAAACCAATTTGCTCTTTCTATCCTAACTTACAGTTTTAGAGTGATTGACTGGCCCCAAAAGGTGTTGGATAGGTCTGAGAGGAAAACAAGAAGGATGCTTCATGCTCATCAAATGACTTATAAAACTCAGTGCATACCAAGACTATATATTCCCCATTCTGAAGGAGGTATGGGCCACCTTGAAATTGATTACATATATAGATCTGCAATCGTGAGACTGCATACATATCTGCTGACCTCACAAGACCCAAACATAGTGAACATTTTGAAACAAGAGCAGAATAAGTCTAAGATGACTTCCCTGCTTAGTTTAGCAGAAGTGTATCGGTTGAGTAGGAATGGAAATCAAACCAGAAGTAGATAAAAATCAGGCAGCAACTGAATGTGCCAAAAAAAATGAAAGAATATAAGGTGAAGCATCAGATGAGAAAGCAAGAAATGTGAAAATGCATAAATATAGTTGCAAGTATAGAAAACTCTTGGAACAACCTCATGTTGTTCAGGATCAAACACAGAAATGGTTAAGGAGAGGTGAATTTAAACCAAAAGACAAAAGGTTAATATTGGCAGCCCAAGATAATGGACTACTTACACATTGGTTTACAAAGTCCATTGAACATGTGGGAGAAACAGATAAATGTAAGCTTTGTAAAACAG
Organism: Protopterus annectens; assembly: GCF_019279795.1. Taxonomy (NCBI): domain Eukaryota; kingdom Metazoa; phylum Chordata; order Ceratodontiformes; family Protopteridae; genus Protopterus; species Protopterus annectens. The sequence continues at coordinate 1,970,733,944 of NC_056733.1, forward strand.
AACTGAACACATATTATTGTTGGTTGTGATATACTAATGGCTGAAGGCCTGCATCTTGAAAGGCTTAATAATATGGCAAGACTGTTGCATTGGGGATTCTGCAAACATTATAATACTGAGGTCGCTGAAAAACTATGGAAATATGAGCCACAAAACATTATAGACAATAATGAAGTCTATATCACGTGAGATCACCCATTACCAACAGTACAAAAATAGATGCAGGAAATTCAGATGTAGTAGTCTATGAAAAGAAGACAAAAGCAGCATTGATTATTGAAATTGCTACACCCAGTGACTACAGTGTCTTATGTACAGACAGACACAAAGTCATAAAATACCAGCATTTTCAGGCAGAAATAAGGGCAATGTGGAAGAAGGATACCCAGACAGTTCCAATAGTAGTAGGAACAATGAGTCTTCTAAAAAAGAATTTACAATCATACTTAGATATGTTACCGATACAAGTAACTTTGTACGGATTGCAGAATGAGTCATTGCTGGGCACATTGAGGGTGCTGCGAAGAGCACTTCTGGTTAACATCAGAGATTGAAACAATACTAATTTCATGAATTTTAATATACTTTGACTTGGAGTCTGTTGCTGTCATGGGATTAGAAACCCAAAAGACTTGGAGAAATTAAAAAAGAGAGATGCCTTAACTTTTTGCCTTATTTTTATTTGTATTTATTTGTTAACCAGTTATGCCCATTGAACATAAGTTCTCTTTTTATGTGTGATCTGGGAGCGCTATCTGATTAAGTATCATTTAATAGCCAAAAGAAAGTGGAGGGACTCAAACACTGAACTACAAGAAGTAGCTTGTTAATAGCCCATCACCTAAATTCCCTGTGATACTTCACCAGTACTGATACATTTACTTGTACGTTTGATGTTTACACATGTTATTCTTCATGCCACTAATAGTTTACATTTACTTATGTATTTTTACTTTGGAGATGTGTTCTAGATTAAGGCTGCTTTGCTGCCATTGTGTTTTCCACTGGCTGCCTCACTTGTCTATAGAATATGTATTTTATGTTTTCTTTTTAAATCTGTGAGTGTTTGCCCAGCTATTGTTCATTTATCGCACCTCTCATCAGTTCCATAACACTTAATTCTCATACTTGGCATAAGCTGCTCATTGTGTGAGCCTTGGTGTTTCAGATGTTGCAGTCATTACCTATTGCAGTTTACAGTCACACATTTATTTCATACAAACACACAGATGCAATACTAAAGTAGTCCATCTTGCTTCACACAAAAGCACACTAGTCCTGCAAAGCCAGAGTAGTAACAGAATGAGTAGATGATTGGAGGGTAATATACTTTTATCTACAGAAGCCCCACCTCCACTCAACTGTTATAGCCACTTTGTTAACTGAGTACACCTTGGATGTCTGATTGTTTTAAAAAATGGCCACAGTCATGTATTTCTATTCTGTTTCATAGAAATACAGACTAACCACAGTAAAGCACAATTTACTTCACACAAATGCCTGCAAGCCCAGATTAATGACTGTTTTAAATTGCAAATAACATTAGGGTAAGCTATTTTCATCCACAGGCAGCAACCTAACTCCATTAGTTATAACCACTTTGTTGACTCTGTACACCTCAGACATCATACTGTGATACAAACATAATAGACATTATAATGTATTTCAACTTTGTCTCACAGAAACAATAGCCAAAGTAAAGTATTCCAATCTAGCTTACTTCATACAAAGTCATTTTCCTCTACAGGCAGCCCCTATACCCACCAATTATAGCTGCTTTGTTGTCTATATACACCTCAGATGTGTGACTACAATAAAATAAAAGTAATATGCTTCCACTAGATGCACAACGAACACTCTCCCATTATATGTCATCTATACGAAAAACTACAGCCAGTGTATTCCATTTACAAGAGTTATCCCCACATATGTCAGGTGCCTGTTCACAATCTCCCATCCAGCCATCTATATTAGTTTTAAAGGTTGCCAGGTAAGTGCTCTGTTTTAAATATAAAGGCTGGCTGCTCCATAGATACATGTTTTTACTTCACATTATCTTTACATACTTAGAGCTTTTCTCCCTGTACTTTTGTTGTAAAGGGGTCATGCATGACCCATTCAGACTTTCCTGATAAATAAATGCAAATTAACAAATAGATATATTTGTGTCAGATACAAGTAGAAAGAAGTACAAAATGAAATGCCCTGGAGCACACCACATGATGTTCCCCATAGAACACATGAATAACACAAAGGATATTCTTTTGTATGGTGCAAACTTATATGAAATATTACTTTGTTCTTATGATGTACTTCCATTGATGGCCTTTCACTTGCCTAACAATATACAACTATTGCACACAATTTCAAACAATGTCAGTCAATTTATTTATTTATCAGATGCTACAAAATACCATTGTTATTGCAGAAAGCAGAATGGATATCCACAACCCTTGTACCTCACTGTTATTTCATGCACTGTCTTTTAAATTACTAAATTTGGAATATTGCCCCCTTTGCCACACGAGCTGATAGTAATAACTCACTACTGCACCCTGAGGCCTAATAAGGAGATGGGAGTCCAAGGTGGCCAATGCTTTACTTGGACTGAAACAAAGAGCATATAGAAAGACTTCTGCAAACTGAATTAGCCTCCTAATGAATAAGAAAATTCATACCTCTCAACCTCTTAGTACAAGAAATCTGTACATAGCCTGACAAAATGGGGGGGGGGGCAATGGCCCACAAATAGGGATAGATTTTAAATATTACTCTTATAAACTTAAAACGTTGCTAGGATAAAAGGGTTTGTGTGAACATACATTTTCTGAAGGATTTAAAGTCTGAAACTAAAATGTATGTCATTATTTAGTCTTCAATCATCAGATCATCCCAGTGATTTGCCAGAAAACTACAAATTTTATGAGGACTATACCAAAAATATGAGGTAAAAGTCTGGGCAGTTGAGAAGTATGGGAATGAGCAAAATCTACTTTTCTTCAAGAAAAAAATAAGAGTTCTTAGCACTTGCCTGCAAATGTCAATCTTTCAAGGATACTAGGATAATAGTTAATTTCACATACTTAGCTGCACTTCCAATACACTGTCAGTGGTATAAGTGTTGAATTTCAGCATATTAATTAATACCTTTTTCTACTGTGTATTTTGTTTACTGCATTATTGTAATTCCGTTTATTAATATTTTTAGAGCGCTCATTATTTGTATGTCACTTCTAGTATTATATCTAACTGCTTTATGTGCCTAACGACCTGTGTCATAATTGAAATTGTGCTCAAGATCAGATTACTTACCCAGTTTGTGAATAATTAATAATGCAAATAAAAGTAGTGCTATGTTTTATTTTTATTAATACATAATACTTTTTTAATTATATTTTGCTTTTGCCAAAGTGAAGTGTACTTCTGAGAGAGAGGTGCCATATCTTGTTCTCAACTTTTATATCACCAATAGTAGTAATTATCTTTTCTTATTCAAGACAGCAACAAGAAGCTGTGACTAGTAGTGGGTTATTTCAGCCAAGATGATGATTTGTGATTATAAGTTCAGTTTTTTTTTTGCCTGCAATACTTAATTATTTTTGAGTAATATAGTACTGATGCATGCAAAAATATGTCACTTTAGAATACTAGACTTTTGATCTGGATTATGGTATGCTTTTTTTCCCAAAGATGTAAAGACTTTATTTTCGACACCTTAAAAAAGACCACTCGGGCCTTGAAACAGAGGTCACTCTTCTTTACAGTATTGAAAATGCCAAGCTAAAAACATACTTAATGGATTTAGATGCCACCCTCCAAACTCAAATAATGAACACAAAGATGTACCACTGTGAACATCAGCCACATGGCATAGACAGATGAATCCCAAACTTTGACCCATTCAATTCACATTGGATTAGTAGAATGGATCTGCTGTTAGCAGCCAGAGGATGGGAGGCTTGAGCAGCTGACACCATCTCACTCATCTTCGGGGGAGGTAAGTGGTTAGGCCTAAATACAGTATTGGCAACACCTACTGTTGGGCAGGAATTTTGCCTGCTTATAGTGGCCAGGTTGGCTCACAGTGTCTGTGCAAGGGTCTCTTCAGCAGAAGAAGGAAAGGTATATAGGACCCATATGTATCAACTACCCCCCCCCAACTTTTTTTTTTTTTTTTTTTTTGTAGAATGGCCCCGATTTTGCCTTATATTTTTGCTCTGTCCCTCATATTTTTAATGATAAATCACTGAGTATGTCAGATATTAGAAATTCATACTTATTGTTCAGAAAATTTATATTGATGCAAAACCTGTTCTTCTGTTTACTTTTTAAGTAAATATTAACATTTAAAAATTGTCCATGAGTTTGGGCCTGTCCAGACTTTTTGAGTCGAGAAATTGACCATGCAGATCTCTTCCTCCCAACCAGATTGCAACTGTAGGTCAACAAGAAACCTGTAGGAGTGTTTGATAGGCCACTTCTGAGTGGGTAAGTTAGAAACAAGGGGCTGCATTGTTATTGTTCTCACCTATGTATTATGAAGCTCTTTTTCAGTCAGGTAATTATTTCACTTATTCATTTGAAACTCTGTTTGGGGCTACTTGATGCTCAGCCTTGGAGGTAATGGTGATATTTAACGTAACGTACATTACTACATATGCATACATGGCACAAAAGTTACACCAATTACCTATTCCTCTACAGGTAAATGACATTTAACCTGTTAGCGCATTACGTTTCCTTCACTATTCCCTGTATAAAATCGTCACACTCAAAGCTATCATTAATTCAGATGTTACAGGTGGCTATCTGCCTCACAAAACAATGTACCGCAGCACTGTAAATCATACAATGCAGACATTTAGCTAAAACAGTGAGACACATTTAAAAGGGCATAGGAGAAGTATAATTTACTTATACAATAGTTTATTTAATGGTAGTTTCCAATGTCTGCATTTTGGAAAGTTGGAAAGTTGCAGCTATTCATCACAGCATTCCTAAAACCAAGGATATAATAATACAATTCCTCAAAATGTATTTGCTGTAGAGATTCAAACTGGTATAAGGCCTCCAAAATGTTTTATAGGAAACTTACATCACATCACTTCACATTACATCAGAAGAAGAGAGTGAGCCAGTCTTCCCTGCCATTTAAAGTACATTTAATATTCTATGCCTACTCCATTCCCACCTACCCTTCCCTGTTTTTCAAGCTGCCGCATTCCCATGACCTCTTGCATGCCTGTCTAAACTGTCACTTTGCTGCTCATTCTGGTAGTCCATTCCCTATGTCCGCAACCTTTTCTTGGAAGAAGCACTTTGCAAGATTCAATGAGTAGTTAATCCCTGCAAACTGCTGTCTGTGCCCTCTCCTCCCCTTTTTTGTCATTTCTCTTCAGAATGATCTTTTCACACATCCAGCCATGATTTGCTACCCCCATATCATGCTGACCCATCTCTTCTGTTTTCTACTGAGAATAATTTTGGCTCTCGTAGCCTCTGGTCATATCATTTCTTCTGCATCCCACGTACTTTTTTGGTGACTTTTCAATGAACTCCTTCCAGCAGTCTTATGTCCATTTCTTTGTTTGGCCATTGGAAATGCACACACTATTCAAGATGTGGCCTGACCAGTGCCCAGCAGAGTGGAAAAATTACCTCTTTGCTTCAAGTTTCTAGCCATTTAAGGATATAGCCCAATGTTCTGTTTGCTGCTGCCTTTGCCCTCTCACTATGTTCATGGTAGCCTAGATGTGATCATCACCCCCAGTCAAATCATTTTCCTTCTCTATTATAAGGCCCCCCTCACATCCTATTGATATCCACCCCTTACATCTGAGTTGCTGTGGTACAAGTGCTGTGTTTTGCGGGTCTATCATTACTGATCAAACAAAATGCTCATTGAACGGCTAAGCATCGAAAGTTTGTTTTATTGAACAGTCATATAATCATAAATAAAATCAGTGAATATTCATAGCTGGTCAACATCATGAACATCCGATGATGCTGTGAAGCAAAACTAAACAAAAGTAATGTTCATAAACACACCTTCTCAAGTGCGCATTGCATAGCATAAACTAAACAAAACCTTTTATAAATTTGCCCTTTTCTCCATTGCAGTGCGATGTCAGAATTGGTATATATAGCTTGGGGGGTGTGATTGTGGGGTGTGGGGAGCACCATCCCCCCACCTGGGCTGGTCATATCACTTACACACCAAGTTTCTATACAGGACAAACATCCCTAAGAATATGTAGTATTAGTATACGTTAAAACTGTATACTATACCTTATCTTCAACAAAACAAATTAAATCTACTGGTTCAACATACTATTTTAATAAACTATTTTAATTTTATATTTAAGATATCATGGCAAATGTATATTAATAATATCAGCACATTTAGTGTGATGTATATATGTACTACATGCTATTTCTTTGTTGTTGGCCAACTATGATAGCTGAATGATTTTATTTATGATTATATGACTGTTCGATAAAATGGATGATTGATGTTAGGTGTTTGTTGAGTAGCCGTTTGATGAACGTTTTGATCGATTGGTAAACACAGACCCATGTTTTGCATGTGTCAACTCTAAACCTGAGCTGCCACTTTTCTGCTCACTTGGTCAGCCTTTTCATAGCCTTCCCTAGCCTTTTTCCCCATCCTCTACTACTGCAGCTGTCTCTGTCTCATCAGCAAAGAGGCTTCACCTGTTCTCTTTTCCCTCAGATGTGTCCAAACCAAACACATTTTAAAGACCTAAGAGTGGCTTCTGGAGTAGTCTGTTTGCCACTTTGCTTATTCCTAACATTGTCATTCTTACCACAATCCACTTTGTTCTGCCCCTTCACCAAATAACTTTCCAGTTCCAGTTCCCCCAGTTGTGGTTCAATCTCCAGCCCCTCCAGTCTTCATGCCATTTGCCTCTGTGTGACCAAATCAAAAGCCTTGGTGAAATCTAGATAGACAATTTGATTTGTGCTTCTACCAAAAAGGCTCTCATTTAGTAATCTTTGTATAACTTTCTCTAAAGGCAGCAACATAACAAAGAAGTATTATGTAGCAGAATACAGCTGCGGACAATATTTTTTCATTGTATTTTTTGTTCCCTTACCCTGTGAATCAGCTTCCTGTACCAATGGACTGGTTTTTAGTTGCACAATCTTATTAGCCTTCTCATCTAGCTGTTTAATGCTAGCTAGAGTCAATCAGCAGTCAACTTTAACCCAGAAGGGTAAGATATTTTTTCCATAATCTCTCCCGTCAACCACACTGGCTGTCCCCTTCCAAGGAGTAATTGGTCTATTGATGCATGTGTGCTTCTAAGCACACCGAAATTCTTGACTACAAGGCACAAAACCATCTGGCAGGCTTTATGCATCATGGCCTTTATCTTTTATCATTCCTGCTGCTACCCCACAAACTGCCACAATTAGATTGAGCTAGACAACTGAGTATGGTTACTTACTCTCATCCCATTTTCTGACTCTCAGGCATCTGTTCACCCTTGGGTTATCTGAGATGCATTTGGGGCTTTAATACCTTTGTGCCACAGAGCAATAGAATCATCATTTTGTTTCTAGGCTGCTAATATGTTGTTATTGTGAGAAAAGCCATGTGTCATATGCGATAGTCTCCAAAGTACAACAAAGGATGTTTAACACTTACGCACTCATTTAGAGAGTGCATCACTGAACATTGACCCTGGCAACTGATGCACAATTTTACTTTTAATGCTTTTTGTTTCCAGCTATGATAGTGAAGGACGGCTAACAAATGTAACATACCCAACAGGCGCTGTGACAAGCCTGCATCGAGAAATGGAAAAATCAATCACGATTGATATTGAAAACTCAAACCGTGATGACGATGTTGCAGTCGTCACGAATCTCTCATCAGTAGAAGCTTCTTATACTGTGGTTCAAGGTATGTACGTATACTGGCTTACATTAAGTATTGCTCTCTTATCTTGCCAATAATCTTGTGCTTTTTGCATCTGTATCTGTCTATATCAGTAACTGTCTACAGTTTTACAATATCTAACACTTTCACATATATTTCTTTTTACTTTTTTTCCCATGAATCTGGTTACCCTTAATTTAACAACTTTTAACACAGGTGAGATGTTACATTTTGCTGAAAAAAAAACTGTCAAGTGAGCATATTATGCCTGATGTAGCAGGTCAATATCAAAAACTAAGCAATCTTTGCAGTGGTCTCTAAAACAGAGAAGCAGTTTTTGGGGAAAGTACAGTCAAATGACTAAAGGATAACAATCTCTAAACATCTAAAAGGCTATGAACATACACATGTTTTGTCCTGAAATTCAGTTCTGAGAGAACATTAATGAGCCAGTTCTTAAGTACCTTATATGTATGTGGTCTACAGTCTCATAAACTGAAGAAACAGCACTGACTTCTCATAATAAAATTAATCTTTTTCATTCCCCTCTGCTGTGGAGTAGTATACACAAGCGCGCACACACACACACACACGCACACACACACACACACACACACACACACACACACACACACACACACACACACACACACACACACACACACACACACACACACACACACACACACACACACACACACACACGTATTTTATTTTTGTAGTTATTTATTTACTTTTGAATGGTAAGGCCCAGGTGCATGGAGACATCTCTGCAGAAGGCTCAGGATCTTTCTTTTCACTTGGTGTAGCCTTACTGGGAGAATGTTTGAGAAAATCCCTAGCAGAGTAAAATATATCATCAGGCAGGTATTCTTGTTCAAAAGGCAACACCCCAAACTTCACTTCCAAAAGGTAGCCTGTTAAATCTACTGCTTAAAATGTATTTCTGTGCTTCCCAAAGCCAGTATAAACAACAGACTATTGGAGATGGGTGTAACTGCTTGGTAGTCGCCTGATTAAATTGTAACTGTTATTCTAAGTCTTTTGGTTTAAGCACTTGGGCTTCATGCCAGTTGTTTTACATTAAGAAGGTTTGTGGTCTGCACTGTTGTGGCAGGACAGGTAACTTACATCCTTCTAAGCTGGGAATTGTTGATTGAAGGCTCATTGTCTGCTTTTCTAAAAGTGTATTAGTTCTGGTTTAAGCACTTGGGCTTCAGGCCAGTTATTCTACATTAAGAAGGTTTGTGGTCTGCACTTTTGTGGGAGGAGAGGCTGGATTCTGCCCTTCTGAGCTGGGAATTTCTGGTCACAGGCTTATAGTGCCTGCTTATTTGAACTGTTTCTTTCCGAAATTGGTGCACCTTGTTGTTGTAGCTTAGACCAGATTGAGGCCTGCTGAATCTAGCTTTGTTCATATAACTTGAGCACTGATCCAAGCCATCTTTTTTGGAGAAGGTTCCCCTGTACCCTAGTGGCAGGAGTGTGTAGTTAGAACTTGTCTGATTGAAGACTGCTAGAACAGGGCTCAGTTTTGAGCTTTTTTCTGGTTAATTGGGTAACTTGTTTAAATCAGTTTGTTCGTTTTCTATTGTTTTATATATATATATATATATATATATATATATATATATATACACTTTATTCATCTGCTTTTGCTGTATTTGTGTTTTTCCTACTTTATTACTAGGGGCATTGACTACAATTCTGATCTGAGATGTATAACAATAAGTATCCTTTTCTGTGCATTTAAATTATTTTTTTGATTGTATCTGCTTTATTTTCTGAAAAAAAAAAAAAAAAAATATATATATATATATATATATATATATATATATATATATATATATATATATACTTGTTTCCTGCCTTTCTAAGCTAGTATAGTCCGGTTTTCAGGGTAGTGTTGAATTCTGGGCTGTGTTACAAATCTCTGTGTTTGCCCATACCATACTTGGATAGAAGGAAGTTTCTCTGTTCATCTGTGAGAGAGAGGAGATTTGAGCAGCCTATCTGTCCCTGGAGGAGTGGTTTCAGCCCAGAAATTAGTAGTTTATTGGCCATTTTGGGCTAATTTCTATCTCTTTCATTTACCTGCTATAAAAAAACGCATTTTCCTGGTTTTGCACGCCGGGCAGTGCCGGTTAGCTAGGGTACAACTATTCCCGGCTCCAAAAAGTATCCTCTTCAATTTTTCCCTTGGAACTAGACAAACTTTCAATTTAAGCACTCAAGCCATTCATTTTTCAGCCCAGCACTTGCTCAAAACTCATAGCAAGCACTTATAAACCCAGGCACTAGACCCCCCTATACTGTATAGAAGGACAAGGCTCTCTATTTGACCTTACTAGCCAATCAGTAAAACAGTTCACTGTACCTATCCGGGCATGTCCAAAGGGCAGTTTCAGGTGTACTCTCCAGTCCAACTGGTAAATTTGGGCATTTTGAGGCAATGTTACAACTGCCTCATGTACACAGACAACCCTCTCCTCCTACCACAAAACACTAATACACGTGAGAGATGTAATTATACAGCCAAATTGGAGGCTAAGCTCACTCAACCCAAGACTGGATCAGACAGTCAAGAGGAGAAGGGAAATATTTGCATCACACCACCAGTCTCACATAGACCCATTAAACCAGCACCGGCAAAAAACACACATAAATACATGAAAACATACTCGGAGGCTCTAAATAAAAATCTGCTAAGCAACAGAGACCTCCAAAGCAGACGTCCAAGCAACCTCCACCCCCCAACACAAACCATGAAATGCATACTTCACAAAACCAGTGTGCCATGCCAATCACAGCCCTTAAGGCAAAATAACAAACCCAACACACTAGTAATAGGTGACTCTATAGTCAGGCACACTGACATCCCACTCACTAGGCTGAATAAGGAGAAGGTTACTGTTAGCTGCCTGTTGGGTGCCAGGATCCACCACATAACACAAGCACTCAGGTCATGCCAGAACAAATATAAATATGACTCTGTCATTGTCCATGGTGGTGTGAATGACCTGAGCCATACCTCCCTGGACTACATGAAAAGAGACATGGAAGAGCTCTCTGATCATGTAGCCCAAGCCGGTATGACCCTGACCCTGAGTAGCATCCTGCCCTCACCAAGAATGATACCACAGTATAAAGAAAAAATTATTAATTTCAGCAACTGGCTAAGCTTCTGGTGTTATTCAAAGGGGATCCAGAGTCTGTCTGCCTGTAATGACCTGCTCGACAAGCCACGCTGCTTTGCTAGAGACGTCTTGCACCTGTCACCCTTAGGCTTTCGAATACTGGCCAAGGCTCTTCCCACCCCAATTGTGCTGTTTTTAGGAAAGCCTCAAAAGACAAACCCACCACCGTAAATAGCACAAGTAACAAAAAACTGAGAGTAATGCTACTCAATGCCAGAAGTCTAAACCTCAAAATGCATGCACTCAAGGCACTCCTCAGTATGGAGAAAATCAATATATGTGCAGTAACAGAAACCTGGTTTGAGGCTCCAGAGAGCACCCCAGCACTACCAGGCTACAACTCATACCATACATTTTGGCCACAGAACCCGGACCAAAATACAAGAGGTGGGGGCGTATCCATAGTCATCAAGGATACCCACACCTCCAGGTTAGTGGCACAGCACGATGCTTAGAGATCATCCAAGTGCAACTAACAACAGGCAAAACTGCAATTCAAATTGTAGCTTGCTACAGATCACCCACCATGTCCCAGGACCCCCATTCCGCATTTCTGAAAACACTGGGAAACATAAAGGTCCTACCAAACACCCTAATATTGGGTGATTTCAATTACCCAAACATTAACTGGGAGAACTACTCAAGTACTAACTCCCTTGCCCAGCATTTCCTAGAATTTATAAACTCAAACACCCTGGATCAACTGGTCAACACTCTCATCAGAGGTGACAACATATTGGACCTGGTCATCACCAACATGGGTGACCGGTGTTCCACACCAGAGGTCAACCCCTCGCTGGTTAGATCTGACCATAAAAAATCACTCTGGATATCCACATTCCGCTCCCACCCCAGACAAGGAAACCACCGTGAAAAACTTTTCAAAAGCAAACTTCATGTTACTTAAGACTGAGGTAGAAAGTTTTGAAGCTCCCATGCTAAAGGATAATACTGTCGAAACTGCAAAATCCTTTACTAATGCATTCTATGGGCACCTATAAGAATGCATGGATCATGCTATCCCAAGCAAAACCAAGACTCACTCCTCCAAGATAAGGAAACCAATCTGGTGGACCCCTGCCATAAACAAGCTATACAATACAAGGAGGAAACTAGTACAGAAAAGAGTAAAATCCCAAGAAGGGAAGACATCCCTGATCAGTATCAGCAAGAAACTACGATCCCTCATAAAATCATCCAAGGCGAGCTTCGAAAGAAAAATTGCCAAGGACTCCAAAGATAACCACAAGGCATTCTTTAGCTATGTCAATAATCTAAGTGGCAATGCTCAGATCTGCTCAGAGTTAGTGCAGAATGGCACAAAATACACTGAACCGACCGATATTCCCAACATCCTGGAAGACAGGTTCAGTGCAAACTTCACCCCCCCACCCCCAAAAGGGCCCATAGCCATACCAGAAGAATGTATACCCCTGAAATCACAGACACTCAGGTTAAAACAGCCCTCTCCAAAGTCAAAAACACAGCATCAATGGGACCGGACGGTGTCCCAGGCTGTGTCCTACATGAGCTCAAAGATGAACTAACCCCTCACCTAAACACACTGTTCAGACTCAGCCTCTCCACAGGCTACGTACCCATGGAGTGGTGCACAGCAATGGTTATTCTGATCCACAAAGGTGGAGCCACAACAGACCCCGGGAACTAGTACCCTATAAGCCTGACTAGCTTGGGCTGCAAGGCTATGGAGCGCATCATCATGGAACTCATTAACAGAAACATTGGGAACCTCTAAACACTGGACTCTACCCAGTTCGACTTAAGGGCAGATCATGCCTCCTAAACCTGGTGGACTTCTTTGAGACAGTTACCAAGGCTATAGATGACGGAAAGGTGGTACACACAGCCTACCTAGACTTCGCAAAGGCCTTTGACACCATTTCCCATTCTGATTCTGATATTATAGACACACTCACTAGCCTGAACATAAACCCCTATGTCACAAGATGGGTTACCAACAGGGTCACGGACAGATCCCACATGGTGAGAGTTGCAAGAGCTAGGTCTGAATCTAAACCGGTTACAAGTGGCATTCCCCAGGGCTCAGTTCTAAGACCTCTACTGTTTGGCATATACTTCTCAGAGGTACAGGCAAGCACAGGAGGACTATGGCTGACCAAGTTCACAGATGACTGCAAACTAGGGGCTATAATTGAATCTCCAGCTGACACAGACATCCTCAAAAAGGGTCTCACTGAGATGGATACCCGGTGTCAAAATCATAGCCTCAAGCTAAATGCCAAAAAGTGCATAGTCATCCCCTTTGGAAAAAAACAAAGCACCCACAAACTACCACATAGGTGGTAGTCCCCTAAATATGGAAGACATAATAAGGCATAATAAGGGATCTGGGGACCCAAGTAGATAGTAATCTCTCCTTTGATAATCACATTGTCAAAAGTGGTAAGAAAATCCTTCTATGTGGCCCACCTAATCACAAAAGGGTTCACATCCAGATCAAAAGAGGTCATTGTGCCCCTCTACTCATCACTCATCAGACCCATCACAGAGTACAACACCCCATTTGGGATGTACCTTACAAGACACCTGCAACAGCTGGAAAGACCACAGAAGTACCTCACCAAGAGGATCACTGGCCTCAAACAGATGCCCTATGCAGCTCGACTGAAGAAACTCCAGCTGTACAAGGTTGCATGCTGCCTACTCAGAGGTGATCTCTGCCTGACATACAAGGCCATGTCCAACCCAGAATTGATGGACATGCTCCACCTAAAGAAAACCCTATCCCCTCAAGCTACACGCTCTAGGGATCTAAACCTCACCACAACAATAAACAGGACATGCTGGAGGGATAGATTCCTGTCCCAGAGACTTCCCATGCTTTAGAACAAGATTCCAATCTACATTAGGCAGAGCTCCTCGCTAACACTCTTCAAGAGAAACCTTGACGAGTGGATGGGAAACAGAAAGTTTACCTCAATGATGCACAGGGAACTAATCTAAGGGGGTGGCAAAAGCCAACACATTCTGGCTAGGCTTATAAATGCCTTCAGGCAGATAGCCTAGTACCTACCTATGAACTTATAACCTCCTTTGGACATGCAAAAAAATGGATGAAAAACCTAAACATTTAAAACTTCATGCATCTGTCAATGTCCAGGCCTGACTCGTCAAAGTAATTTTATAAATACTACCTTAAAGATGCCCACAAAAATGGTTCAGAACTAAAGAAATGGTCAACACATTGATCACTTCTGCAGTAGCCTTGGCTATATGGATTATATCCTGCTAAAAATGTAACAACCATCCCACTTTCAAAGGGTCATGGCACCTTCCACACACTGTAACCATTAAGCTGAGCTGCCTAAGAAGAGAAGTTTGAGTGCAAAACTCTCCAGAGCTTTCGCTTCGCTAAAGTGAGTCTCTTCTGCAAGCTTTCAAGGATCTTCTGCAAGGTGTTCCATTCTTGGCCAGATAAGTTCATTTTCTGTAAAAACCTTCCACATTTAAAAATGTATTGCTTAAATGTATATTTATGGATAGAAAAGTTATTTCTCTTCAAGGAGTTTGTGTTTTAATGGACTGCCTTGAGACTTAACTGTACTTTTAAATGGGAGTGCACATTTTTCCTGTCAGTTTAAAAGTTGTTAAAAACAGTTTAAAACTATTTTTTCTCGGGAAAATTTATTTTATTTTTTTGGTGATGGCAAAGTGTATTAATGTGCATTTTACTATATTTTATTAGGAAAAAGTGACTTTTTTGAACTTTAAATTTTTATTGGCTTGTGCTACATGTTTTCCCCAGGAAAGAGGCATCATTTTCAACTTGACCATGGAACAGACTACTGGTCCCTTGGTTTGTCCTTCTTTCGCCCCCCCCCCCCAAAAAAGAAAAAGTTAAGCAAGCAACCTTTGTCACCATAGCAGGATAGACCACTCATCATTTACCCCAGATCTCTCTAGTGTAGCACCTTCAACCACTATTGACCAGGGACTAATCATGTCCTTTGCTGTTGTTGCAGTCCTGATAGTGGGTAAGGGGAGACACTTTTGTTGTTCCTGGGAGAGAGAACAGGGAAGTCTACTTTGTTTAGTCAGAATATTATACACATTCCTGGGGAAGTTGCTGCCACCATTAACAACCCTGTTGGACCCATTTTTCATATCCAAAACAAACAGAAAATTAAATGTGCCTGCTCCAGCTCATCTTTCCCTGGACAATTGTAATTTATTAGGTCTGGCTGAGGGTCTAATTCAGGTTATTGATCCTCCTTATGAAGTGGTTTCTGGTAAAAGGAAAAAGGGATGCCTTTTTTCCTGATCAGAGTCAAGATGCTGAATCTGGACAGGAAGATGAAGGGATAGATGCAGGGTTTTCTTTTCAGATTTTTGATTCATATTGAGAGGAGACCATTGTATCTGATCCTCTCTGTAAGGGATTCTCTTTCCCTGAGACTATTTCCAGAATATGCTAGTGTTTTCAGTGTGAGAACACTGAGGTTTCTCAGTCTCTCAGAAAACACTAAGAGCCGTTAACAAATGGAATTTCAAGAACCTTTCCCCATCCTTGCTGTGCTTCCAGCATTGGAGGATGTATGTGTCACTGCTTGTAATTTCCCTGATAGTCAGTCTGCTGCCCCTCTTTTAAGTTTTTATACACTCATCCCAAACCTTACCCAGCAGCTACAGCTTTAATTAATCCTACTGCTGATAAACATTTAGTTAACCCCAATCCTTCACTTTCTGACATGTATGGTAAAATCAGAAGCACAGCTGGCTCAACCAGTACCTTGTGCCAGTACCATGAACCAGCAGCCCCCCTCAGCTCTTCAAGTAAAGAGCAAAACATTACTGTATTAAGCTGATCAGTTACCAACGGCATTGCTACTGTTTAAAAGTAAAAAAAAATGCTTTTTGTAAATAAAATCTGAGTGCTATAGCACTCCATGCAAGCAGGGTATATATATATAAACTGTAGCAAACCTGGCTGTATGGAATGCTATAGCACTCAGGCTTAAAAACATTTCTTTTTATAAACTATAGCAAACTGCTTGCTACAAAATTAGCAAACAGTTGCTACAGTTTATACCCTGCCTTCACAGTGTGCAATGGTGCTCAATTTTTAATTAAAAAAATCCTTTTTGTAAACTGTGACAAACTGCTTGATAAAATGTAGAAAAGAGTACAGTTTATAGCCTGTCTGCAGAGAGCCTTACAGTGCTCAGGTTTTTGTTTAAAAAAGAAAAATAAATAAAAAGATTTTTTTTAAAACTATACTGACTTGCTACAATGTACCAAGCAGTTGCTAAGGTTTGAACCACATATGGAGTGCTACAGTGCTCAGGTTTGACTACAAATGCAATACTGGCTTTATTGAATTAGACATCATGATCGTTTGATCGTGACTCCAAACACTTTGCACCTGGGGCAGTTGGTCCTCTCCCCTGCTCTAACTATGTTATTATTGCAGGCTACATTCTATTCTCTCTCTCTCTCCCCCCCCCTCTCTTCTCTCTCTCCCCTCTCTCACACACAATTGTTGCAAATCAGTCACCACAGACTTCTTGGACTTTGCTTGGTGGGCGCTATCAGGAGGGATAAAACTGCAAAGTGTGTGGGACACTAAGAACAGATGCACATAAAGATAAAGAGATGCCTGCCCTAATTAAGACACTCAACTTTCTGAGTCATCTTTGGTGCCCTTGCAGACTAGTCATGTTAGCTTGAAATATAGCCTTTATAGCACAATCTCACTGCAAGAATCCTACATCCTCATCAGAGCAAAACTGTGTGACAGACAAGCTGAACTTGATAAAATCAGACCCTCATGAGTGGAAACTACATCAGGGGTTTTTCCAAGATTTGATCTATCTGTGAGCAGTTCATCAAGATGACATTTTTGCCTCCTCTCTGAACAATCAGCTGGTGTAATTCTGCTCCAGGGCTCCATGCAAGACAGACTGGAAGACAGATGCCTTCTCCTTTCCCTGGACAGGAATGTTCCTGCATATTCCCACTCTTCCCACTGATTTCAAGTGCACTTCTAAAGATTCAAAGGGAATCACCCAAGAAAATTGTGGTGACTCCCTTCTGGCCCAAGCAAAAGTGTTTCTCCCTTCTTTTGGAAATGGCCATGGGCAACTACCACAAGCTTCCTCACATAATGGATGTACTCACATTAGAACAGGGTCATTTGATAGGGTCTATATTACAACATCGAAGCTTTACTTAATCGAATAACTAAAGCTCTATCTTGTAATATCGACATCTAAAAATGTCGAACGGCCGATTCAACCAAGGGAAACACTTCCCTTGGCCGAATCAAAAAAAAAAAACTTTACATCTGAAATGAAGTGGGGGGATTCTCCCCCACACCCCCCTAACTAAATATACCAAATCCAAGATCGCTCCAAATTGGAGAAACAGGCATACTCCATATAACGACCAAGGGAAGTGATTCCCTGGGTTAAATCGACCGGTCGACAATTTATGGTTTCAATATTACAAGATCAAGCTTTACTTATTCGATTAAGTAAGCTTCAGTCTTGTAACATAGACCCGTTTGAGATATTCCAACCCCAGTTAACTTCTGCTTACTGTCTGGTCTTAACTGCCTTTAGGCATTTGTTTACTGAGGACCTGCAGCAGGTACTAATGGAGGCAAGAAAGACTGCTATTAGAAAATCATATATTAGCAAATAATAAAGATCTTCTAGGTGATGTCAACAGCACAACTAGCACCCATTTAGGACTAGTGTTTCTTTGGTTTTACATTATTTGTGTGAGTTACTATCCTATAACCTTTCTTACTCCTCCATCAAGGTTCATTTGTCGGCCATTTCAGCATGTCTGCCCATGGAGCCCCCTATTTTGATGCATTCTCATGTGAAAATGTTTTGGAAAGGGGGTTTGCATAAGAGACCTCCAAGAAAACCAATGGCTTCTCATTGGGAATCTTAGTTTTGTATAAGATAAGATAACACTTGCTCCATCTGAGCCAGCTCATCAGGCTGAGTTGAGGTTACTCCCACAAAAAAATGTTTTACTGATTGCTGATGTCTGCAAGACGAGTATTTGAGTTACAAACTCTTATGGTAAGTCAACCCTATGTCATTTTCCACAGTGACAGGGTTTCTTTGAGAAGTAATTCTTCTTTTATGCCTAATAAGTTCTGAGTTTACTTTAAGCTAAACTATGCATCTCCCTGTTTTCTTTCCTGAACCCAAAAATGAGGGATGAAGGATACTCTATATCTTGGATGTCCACATACAACTCAGATACTATCTTGATAGAACAAAATCTTTCACATCTACAGATCAGTTGTTTATTTCTTGTGAAGGTGAGAAGAAAGGGTACCCTTTATCTAAACAGACTATTTCCAAATGGTTGTCTCAGGCCTTTTTTTATTCTCACTGCAACAGAACTATTCCAGGCAGGGTCAAGGCTCACTGTACTAGAGCCTTGGTTTCATCTATGGCTTTTTAAAGGGGTTGGAGGCTAGAAGTACTCTAGAAGTAGCAACTTCATCCTCCATACATTTACAAAGCACTATAAGCTTGATTCCTTCTCTAGGTTCAGTTTAGGCTTTGCAAGGACCATTGTCCAGGGGTTCCTGGACTCTTCTCCTTCCAACTAATGTAGTAAGCTACAGTAATCTATCCATATAGCTAAGTCTACTGCAGCAATGATCAATATGATGAACACAGTACAGTTGTGTAAGTAAATTTACTATAGCAGTAGATGTTTGAATGATTAATTCTGCTGCAGCTGTTATCGCCCTACACCTCCTTAGTTTTCTGAATATGTTTTTTTTTTTTTTTTTGCTAGGGTGTGTGTGTTTTATATATATATATATATATATATATATATATATATTGGTCCCCTACAAAATCCCGAATGCACAGAATCCCGACGCCCAAAATTCTGTGAGGAAAAGCCCAAAATCCCACATTACCGAAAGACCAGAAGCGCGAAATTCAAAATCCCGATGTTAATGGATTTTGAGATAGCGCTTCTTGTGTTGTGGTTCAGGTAAGTATGTGTGTGTAAATGTGTTTGTGAGGGGCTTTAGTGTGTGTAAGTGTGTGTTGTGACTGTGGTGTGTGTGTGTGTGTGTTTGTGTGTGTGTGTGTGTGTGTGTGTGTGTGTGTGTGTGTGTGTGTGTGTGTGTGTGTGTGTGGGACTGTAATGTGTGTGTGAGTTTGCCTTAGGGGGTGTGGGGGTGCAGGGGAGCAAAGCCCCCCTGGTTATCTTTAGTGTAGGGTGGCTTGTTTGGTTATGGGGGGAGGGTGTGTGTGTGTTTTTTTGTGTGCTGTATGTATATATATATATATATATATATATATATATATATATATATATATATACATATACACACATATGGATTCACTTTAGAAGCTCAAATTCCCAAAAACCCGAACTTCATATGGTCAAAACCATAAGTTCGATTTTTGGAAACTCAAACTCCTAAAATGAAACATAAAAAAAAGCAAAAAAAGTCAAACATCGCTTTTGCAGGGAGGCTTTGCCACCCTGCAGCCCCACACCCCCCTACTTAAATATACCAACTCCGAGATCGTGCTACAGTGGAGAAAAGGGAAATCTCCCATTTTGCTCAGTATGCGGAAGCGCAAAACGGGAGATTTCCCATTTCCTGTCAACATCGCAAAAAATGAAAACATTACTTACACACAGCATACAAGGATCCTTGCCTCTGTGTGCAAGTAATGCTTTAAGGTAAGTAAAGTGTTATTTTTTAACACGTTACACATTCGAGTTACTGAAAGCTTTAGCATATGGTCTCGACTATATGCAATTCGAGCTTTCAGTAATTCGATTATGTAAAGTGCTCCCATACATATACATATACAAACTCCAATCTATGTTGTCTCAGGCTCAGCCTCTCTTTATCAGTTGGCATGATAGCTCTGAAGGGCTTGATGCTCAATCCTGTTATTTTAGGGAGCTCAACTGAAACTGGGTATGAGTTTGAGCATGTAGAAGGTACCCTGAAGCTGTTTTATCCTTGTCATAGTAAAATCCATATAGCAAAGGCTACTTCAGCAGTGATCATTTGAACATCTACTGTTATGGTGAGTTTATTTACACATCTGTTTTATCTACCCTATTAACCAAGTTCAATTAATAATGAGAGTATGTAGTTTAAGAATGGTATCAAGTGATAAACCGCTGGTTTTACAATGTCTTCAAATTAAACCAATAAAAAGATCGGTGATAAGAAAGAAGGGCTGTGATACTGTGCCATACATTTTATCCAAGACCCATTAGTACCTCCCCTAGTGTAGTAAGTCATGTACCGTAATTACTTTGACACAGTAGCAAATGTACTCTCTTTAGCAGGAAGACTATTTTTGGAATTAAAATACTTGCATTTCAGCTGACTCTTTTCTCA
Source organism: Protopterus annectens (assembly GCF_019279795.1). Lineage (NCBI taxonomy): Eukaryota > Metazoa > Chordata > Ceratodontiformes > Protopteridae > Protopterus > Protopterus annectens. Next base: position 1,970,754,441 of record NC_056733.1, read on the forward strand.
GATATTTAACCTTGGATATCAAGTATACTTTGATAGTTTTCTGGACATAATAGCTTTATTATCTTTGCATATCTCCACAGATCAGGTTCGGAACAGTTACCAGCTGTGCAATAATGGAACTCTGCGTGTCATGTATGCCAATGGAATGGGTGTTAGTTTCCACACAGAGCCTCATATCCTTGCTGGTACTGTGAGCCCCACAGTTGGTCTTCGAAATATCTCACTGCCCACAGAGAATGGTCTCAACTCAATTGAATGGCGCCTAAGAAAAGAACAGCTGAAAGGGCGAATCACTGTATTTGGAAGAAAACTTAGGGTAAGTAAATAAGAATCTTAAACTGTAACTATTTCACCTGTGTAAAAGTATGGCATAGAGATGTCATGAGCTTTTTCAGGGTAATCTACACTGTCTCAAAGCCTTTTATCATCTGTTTGATGAACTGAAGGATTTGTATGACAAAGCTGAAAATCAAAGCCAGTACAACTTATACTAAGAAAATTATTATTAAAGGAGGGAATTGGTAACTAATTTAACCATTTAGACTAGTAATTTTCAAATAAGCATGTCCAGCTGGAACACAGCAAATTAAACTTTGCCCTCAGAAAGTAACAGACTGATGCACAGGGATGCTCCCACCTTATATCATCTGATCTGAATAATAGTTACTGCAATGTCCAGAAATGTTATAGTTAACATTCTCTGTGGCTATGGCCATTCTAGCTGTGATGTGTCTGAGATATAAATACGGGCATATTGCAAATCAATAGATAAAAGAAAAATTGCTAAAGGAAACAGTTTTCATTTACAAACTGGTCAACAAACCCCCCACATACATTCAGACATATATTTTTTTAAGTAGTAGTAGTGTTACACAAACATTTTTTTTTACAGTAAGGTACAGGGCTAGGGACGGGCAGGGCTAAGATTATGGCTACCTTGCTCCTAACCATAACCCTAAACCTCACACTAAACTTGCACCTTACCAAAGAACAGCCCTTTCCATAACACTACCTCTACACAAGACAAGGGGAAACACATATCACAGAGTTTAACCACTCTTTTACATTTTAAAAAAACTTGTTCTGTTTTCACTTCCTCCCTACAAAATAAACACACTCTTTTAAGTTTATTTTACTTGGCATAGCAAGCATGATCACCAAATTAGAATTTGGTGAAAGATGCATTCGAGCATCTGTATGGATCCCATATATATATATATATATATATATATATATATATATATATATATAATCAGTTTTTATTATTTTCCATGTTAGTATTTTTTCTTGATAATTTTTAATTTCTTCATTTATACATTATTTTTTTTTTCTTTTTCTTATTCTCATCATGTCCCAGAACTTTTTGAACTTAAATTTAAACATTGTAACTATTAATTGCTAATTTTCTTCCTTTACCCACTTTAATACTCCATACGGATTTAAAGAGGAGAATAAATAAATTAATTTAGTAACCCCAATCTCCCTTCACCTACATCATATATAAAACATCTCTTTTCACTGTGTTTAATCTTGAAAGAAAAAATAATATTGCAGATTTTCTTTTCATATTTTCCTGAGATCATATAAACATTTGACATACATGCTATTTTTCCCATTAATACAGAATTCACCAGATAAATCCTTTTCCTGAATGTTAACCTCTATGTCCTCCACAGAAGACATAGTTCTATCATTTCTTTTATCAAACCCTCCCATTGTCTCATAACTACATAATTTTTTTCCAAATTGTATTCCTAGCAAAGACAATTCATTCATTGAAAAATACACACCCCAAATGTTCACCACATCACCCAAACTCTTACTTTTGTCTTTATTCAGGGTCATTCCCCTTTCCCTTAGACATCCATTCAGACAAAATAAAACTTCTCTCATGCATATTTTGTTCTTAGCAACTACCACTACATCATCTGTATATGCCAAAACTACTAGAATCGCCACCTCCTTTTGCATCACATATCTAGCATATTTCATTTTATAAGCTACTTCAGTCACTCTTACATTCATTATCAATGCAGACATTCTACCAGTCATGGGACATCCTTGTCTTCTACCACATTTCATGCATATTTCTTTACTCAGCCACCCTTCACCAACACTCTTACTCTATTAATTTGATATGATGACTTACACTCTCCTAATTATTTTATCTATTTCATACTTCTCCATAACATCCCACAATACATCATGTCCTGCTGTATCAAACTTGCTAATATCACCTGCCATAAGTTTCATGTCCTTCCTTTTACTTACAGTATGATCCACAACTTGTCTCACAATCAGTAACAATTTTTGACATCCCTTCTCTTTTATACTATATATACTCTCCTCCATAATATCTTTCATCCATCCTTCCATTCTACTCTCTATTATTCTCGTAAGAATGCTATAAGCTGTGTGATTTAATGTGATGGGTCTCCAATTTTTATGTCATTCTTCTCACCTTTCTTCTGTATAAATTACAATACTCCACTACACAACTTTTCATAAACAAACCCTTCCTTCAACCATTCATTCAGTACATTTACAAAATATTCTCTGTGCCAATACATTAATTTCTTATACATTCCATACCCTATACCATCTGGGCCAGATGCTGAATCAGCATTTCCTTTCCTAAGTACTTCACCCACTTCACTAATAGTAATTTCTTTTTCAAATTCTGCCTCAACTCATTCTAAAAATTGTTTTCCTTTCCATTCTCTCTTATTTTCATTTGTTTAAATTCTTATACATATTTTCCACATGCTGTACTCCAACACTCATAACTTGCCTCTAATGTTCTTTTTAACTCTCCTTTTACACTTTTTCATTTCCCTCATTATATTAATATTTTCCTTTAGTTCTTCTTTCGGCTTTTTCCTGGTTAGGGGTCGCCACAGCGGATCACCTGTCCACTCATATTTTCCTTTACTATTTTACCCAGATATGTAGATGCCTCCTCCCTTCTGCCTTGTAATTAATATTTTTGCCTAAACAGTAATGCCTTATTTTCTTTTTTATATTTTCCATATCATAATACTCTTCTTGTATTATTTTCTAAATTCTGTAATATATTTCCATACAGTTTCCCATACTTCACTTTGTCTTCCTTTCTTACATCATTCTGGCATTGAAAAAACACTTTTTATGTTGTTTTCTTTTGGCTTTTCCTGGTTAGGGGTCACCACAGCGGAACTCCGGTCCACTAATGATTGGCAGTAGATTTTTACGATGCCAAGGTGTCAGCCCGATGCCCAACCTTCAAAGGAATGCCCATTCACGCATGTCTTTCAAATGCCACTCAACCACGGGGAGGACATGCAGACTCCACACAGAAGGCGCTCCAGCCAAGAATCGAACAGGAGAACCTCTTGCTGTGAGGCAACAATGCTACCGCTGCAAAACACTTTTTATACTTCTTTTTAAATTCAGTCTACCATTCAGGCCAGTTTTTATAGCAGTCCTTCATGTTGTATGATCCTTCTATAACTGCAATACATACTTCCCACTCTCCAATCTCATCCCATACATTCTCATGTATTTCTTTTATTCCCTTTCCAATTTTAATATACTCCCTCCATCCTAATTGCTAAATAGTCTGAAAAACCTGTCACAACTGGATCAGTATCTTCTACCTCCAAGCCTTCTGATAATACTAAATCAATTTCATATCCAAGTGCCCCTTCTATAAATCTATTGACTTTTATTCCATGCATCTAATTTACCACATTTTATCATTTCCTGTATTTGTTATATATTCTTCCCTTTCTTTTTACATTTTCCCTGTAAATGACAATTAAGGCCCCCTGCAATTATAATGTTCATGTTATCTACCACATAGTCTAATATTTAATTAAAAAGATTCTGTTTTTCCTTGCTAGTTATATATGCATATATTGCTGCATTCTACTAACATGTTCTGTCCACTTCACATCTGCAACAGTTAGCCTTCCTATCCTTACAAATGTTACAGCTAGTATTTTTACTATTTTGTCAAACAACACAGCAACTCCAGAGCAACATTCACTGCCTAAATTCCATATTATATTTCCACCTCACAATTTTTCACTTTGCAGTCTTTCTAAACTTGTCAGGAATCATACATCCTCTAAGGGAATAACATCAACATCACACTTAGCACACCATTCCAGTATCTCTGTCCTTCTTACAATGTTAATAATGCTGGTCACATTTACTGAAAGTACTCTACAACTGTTGCTTTTCCTTCTTTTTTAAGTTTAGTGGAAATACTTTTAATTTTTTTTGTTTTCTTATTTTTGCTGTTTCCCCAGATGAACATTTTTTCTGGATCTTTGATTCTCAAAATCAGATTTTTCACTGTCTAGAAATTCAAAAAAAATATTAGCATCAATCCCTTCTCCTGATCTATCATCCTGCAAGTACTCTTTCTCCTCTTTCTTCACCTCCATATTTTTTTCTTTGACAGCTTCTTGCTCAACGAGTTCACCCTCTCCCCTACCTCTTGTTTTCCTTTCTCATGTATGTTTTCACCCTCCACCCAGCCTTTTGTCTTTCCTCATCTATGTTTTCTTCCCTTTCCTCTTCTTTTTCATTATTTACTGTTTGGTCTTGAAAATCCATTCAAAAGTGTCCCTTTTTCTACACAAGCTGCATTCATGTACACACCTTCTTGTAGTATGTCCTTTCTCCCCACACTGGTTACATTATACCATGACACAATCCTTAATTAACTGAGAAAACTTCCCACAAAAGAAATATGATTCAAGCTGGCTAGTATATTTTAATGTCCCTCTATGACCAGCTACAAAAATAACACTTGGTAAATGTTTAACCATTTTGTTTTCACATTTCAAAACAATTTCCAACCTCCACCCTGCATTCTATAACTTTTTCTCATCTCTAACTTTCACAATATTATTAGTAGCTTCACATAGATCCCACATACTTTTCATCGTCTAATAGTTCTTTACTTCTAAACTGCAAAGTAACAGTTTCACTTTAAGTTTGTTGCCCCTCTCCTTTCTTGCCTGCAGTCACTGCTACATATGTTTTACTTACTCCATTCCCTTCTGCAAGAAAAACAGAACCCTTCAAAGGCTGTTGCTGCTGTCCTCTTTTACTTTCTGTCACTGCTGAATAAGTTTCTACTGATGCATTCTCTGCTGCCACTTTACCTGCTTCCTTTTCCACATCCTCAGCACATCCACAAAAGTTATCAGCCATTTCTTCCTATGAAGCAGCAGAACTGTCACCTGGATAATTTTGTTCAATTATTTTTAACAGAACATCAACAGCAAGCCCTTCTGATGCCTGTTCTATTTGCACTACTTCCACAGACTCACTTCTTTCCCCAAGGAGACAGTTAAATGCTGCTCATTTGTAACATCCACAACACAGGAATCTTTGTTTACATTCTGAAGCTCCATATTGAACAAATTTGTCCAAATTCTCACTTTCTACTTCCAAACTCTCCATAGCATTTCTCTCCTCCTCCATGCTGTTGCTTCACTTAGGCCTCTTCCTTGCTGCTGAAGGATCCCTCTGATGCTATCTAGCAGCTCCAAAGAGTATGTTTTTTTATTGATATAAACATTACATATTATTTACATATTTACACATTTACATTATTTACATCTATTTACAAATCTCCATACCTAATAAACTTCAAGTTAAGCATTTCCCCCAGTCTTTTATCCACAACCAAAACATTATTTTTTTCCATAATTTTTGTCAGTCAATTTTCCATTGTATTTAATTTTATTTAGTCTCTCGTTCCATATAGTCCATGAAGCATAAAATATTAATCTGCCCATTTTCTTCACTTCTTCCTGTTTACGTGCAACATAATAACCAGATTATATTATGTCCATGTTTATTTATTCAAATTTTAACAAACTTTTCACCCTATTATCTTTACATATTTATTTCCAAAATGATTAACTCTTTCACATTTCAAAACATATGCTTAGTACTCTCAAACTCTCCACATTTATTACACATTCTATCTTGCTTTTTTATATATGGCATATTTGCCTTAACTGGCAATTTTCTAATAGACAATTTCCATAAAAAATCATCACATTCTTTATTCTCTTTATAGTTATTATAGCCATCATTATGTTTTTTTCTTATCTATTTCTAAATTTTTCCATGCATCAATATTATAAAATCATTCATAATACTTAGGTACCATTCCTTTCTATTTTCTCACATACATTCTTTTTTTATTTTCCATAACACAATTTTGTTTTGGTATTCTTTCATTTCTTCATTCACAATGCTTTTAAGTTTTAACTTCCATTCTTTCCCAAAATTCTTTGTATTTATAATATAGTATCATTTCTATCAAGTTTTTGTTTTCCTTCATAATTCATTTTAATACCTTATATAAAATTAAAGATGCTGCATGTACTATTTGGCTTATTAAACCTAAACCTCCTTGCTCTTCTTTCATATACAGAATCCCTCTTTTGACTGGATATAAAAGAGAATATAATCATCATGAATTCCTTTTCATACTTAATAGGAATCATATAAATGTTAGTGACATAAGCAATTTTTCCTATTACCATGGTGTTCAACAAATGTGTTTTTTTCCTATATGAAAATCTATATGATTTTCAAATATTAATCATATCCTTTACTTCTTTGAGTACATTATCCCATTTTTGTTGTCTGTATTCATTTCTTCCAAATGTTATTTCTAATATATTTATATATTTTTCATTGAACTCAACATCTCCTATCATACATTCAAAACCAAATCCTTTACTTTTCTCCTTATTTATACTTAAACCAATTTTTTCAAATTTATACTTAAATTTTCAATGATTTTTCCACCCTTATTTTATTTTTAACAATTAATAAAACATCATCAGCATAATTATACATTATTGCCAATTGTACTTCCTTCACGTTCTATATTTATTTCTTCCCCAATCTAGCCATTTGCATTTAGTTTCACATAGTTTCTTTCATAAACAGATTTCTATTACTTGTAATATTTTTTGCTTACATTATATGCCTGCAAATTCCCCATCATGATTTATATTGAATATTATCATAAGCTTTACTTATATCTCCTATCATAACATTTGTTTCTACATTTTTATTTATGATATCATCAATTATTTTTCTTATTATCTGCTATAACTCTTGAATTCCATTTCATTTTCTTCCAAATACATTTTGGTCATATATTCTATCCATATTTTCCTGTAACCTTTTTGTTATTAATCTCATAAAAATGTGTTATCTGTTTTATTCAATGTTATAGGTCTCCAGTTTTTATCTCCTCTTTATTCCCATGTTAAATATAAATTGTATAACTCCTGTACATATCTCTTTCTCTTTAAATCCAGTTTCTAACCATTCATTCATAACTTCTATAAAAATTAATTTTTGACACTCTTTCATTTCGTTATGCATACCATATTCAATTCCATCCAGTCCTGTTGCAGAATTCATGTTAATATCTTTTCGAATTTCATTCAATTCTTAGATGGTTATTTTTTGTTCTAAATATTCATTATCTTCCTTATTTAATTTTTCACCTTTATAAATTTGTTCCACGTTTTCTTCTCTTTTAACAAATAATTCCAATACATATTCTTTAATTATTTAGTATATTCCTTCTTGCTGTTTTATTTGCTTACCTTCCTTTTATAAATTCTCTTATTATGTTTCCTTCTTTTATTATTTTACTCAGATATGGTGCTACCTCTTCTTGCTTTCCTTGTAAACAATATTTGTGCTTATATAACAAGTTGTTAATTTTAATTTGATTAATTTTATATATTTCTTTTTCATAAAAGTAATTTTCTTTCTCTAATAAGTCTCTAAATGTTTCTTGACTTAATATCTTATATCTCTATTTTTATTTTCTTCTTTTCTTCCTTATACATTCTAAAATACTTTTTTATATTTTTCTTTAAAATTAAGCCACCAAACAGTCCAGTTCTCATAAAACTCCCTTACAGTTGTATGATTTTTCAATAATTCCACAAGTTCTTTTTTCTCTTCTAAATCTAATTCATTTTCATTAATTATCTTTATTCCTTTTCCAATTCTTATATATTTTTCATTCTCCTGTACTTTAACCCATATTGCTACATGACCTGAAAATCCAGAATATTTAATTCTTTTTTTATAACTTTTAAACTATCAGATATTAAAAAATAATCAATTTCTGTCATAATTTCATTCCTTTTATAGGTCCAGTGGTTATTCTCCCATACACTTAACTTTCCACTTCTTATAATTTCTTTAGCCATTTTAACATCACAATTGCTCTTATTTTTCCTTAAATTACAATTAAAATCACCCACCACTATAATATCCATATTTACACAAACATATTCAAGAATATTTTTAAACATCATTTCTCTCTCTTTTTTTGTTACATATGTAACACATATAAAGCTATAATTCTATACACATATGTTTCCGTCTCACGTCTATTACAGTAGTTAAGCTTAGTTCCACTGTGGTTACATCTAATATTTTAATGCTTTCTTGACATAATATACATATGCCCAAGCATGTTTCTTTCCCCATGTTCCAAACTAACACACCATTCCAAAGTTTTTCAGTTTGTGTTCTTTCTTCCTCTGTTAATAACCTGATATCTTCTAAAACAATAATATGTGCATCTACTGCAGCATACCATTGTAATATACCTACTCTCCTTTTAAGATTTTTCATACTGTTCACATTTAAGGCTAATATTTTCAGCTATTAAGAACAGTTAGAATAATAACATGTTTATTCCTTTCCTTTCTTATTTTCTCTAAGCATTATGTTTTTGAATTTTCTTTTCCTTTCTTTAGCTTTTTTCCCTTTCAAATTATTTTTATTTCCTACTGTGCACCAGTCTGCTTCTTCCTCACTTTTTCACTTTCCTTGTTATTTTCTTTAACTTCATGTATAACCTCTTTATCAGTTATATATTTTTGTATATTTTCTTGTATAACATATTCTACTATCTCTTTATCTTATAACTTCATTTTCATTTTCTTGCAGGTTAATGCCATATTCTAGCCATGAATGCCCAGTATTGCCACATTTTTACACTTTAAATCACATTTTTGCATTATGCCCTGTTTTATCACATAAATAACATTTGTTTATCATATTCATTGATTAAATTATCATTTTTTCCACAAAAATAACACATTTTTGGTTGACCCCTGTATTTCACAAAACCCCTATTACCATGAATGTTAATAATAGTAGGTACGTGCATAACATTATCATTTTCCATTTTCAGTATTACTCCACATTCCCATCCCCCAGTTCATAGTCCTCTTTCATCATATACTTTTGTAGTGTCCTTTACTTCTTTACATATAGTTAACAAATGTTCTTTGAGTTCTTTTGCTTCAACTTCAGTTCTAAACTGGATCATTATTCCTTTTTTGTTTGTAAAAAGCTTGCATGACATATTCTGACCATGGATAAATGTTTTTCTTTTGTTCATATGTGCCCAAAAAAATTTTCCATAGCGTATTCAGTCACAAATATTAAGTCACAAAAAGTCTCTTTATTAATAAAAATGAATGCTCTTTCCTCTTTTGCTTTGACACACAGAGGTGCTATGACAGAGTCCCAAACCTTATTCTTGTCCAAACGATCTTCTTTTCTACAGTTCACATGTACTGTATACTTCTTTTTTGTTTCTTTTATTTCTTCTTTCTTCTTTGCTCCTTCCCCCACAATTTGTCTCTTGAACTTTTTCTGGCACAGTCTCTTCTTCTCTTTTTTTCTTCTTCTATTTTCTCCATGATGTCACTCCATGAAATTGCTGCTCCACTTTCTGGTTCACTTTGGTTTACCATTTCTCCCAAATAATCATCCCGCAACCCTCCTGACTGGAGGGATATAATTATGCATTTCTTAGAGGTAATTGTCTCCCCTTCGAACAATCTCCTCTGAAAGTTTTCCTCTAAATACATGAATCCATCTCTGTTACAGCTACAATATCCTTTTCTTCCAATATCACTGCTTTTTCTGCACCCACAACATCAGAAAAAACTTCTAGTAATGATTCTACCATTTCAGCTAAATTTTCATCAACCTTCATTCATTTTCAGCCAAAGCTGAATCAGCCATATTTTCTTCCTGTTCCTCCTGGTTGCCTCTGCACCTGGACAGGAAAGAGGAAGTCAGGATGTGTAACACACAAATCCTTCCCCTGACTACCAAGACTAGGGGAAGTCCCCAATGCCTTGGCCACATTTCCCATATAGTCATTATGAATACCACAGTGAGTTTCCCCTGAAAAGATGCTAATAGCCCAGTGAAACTTATCTGGTCAACAAATGATAAATTGTCTTACATTTGTGTGTAAAATGTTTTACTGTGGATTGAGTCTGATACAGACACACACACACACACACACACACACACACACACACACACACACACACACACACGCCTTCCTTATCTAAAGCTTCTTCTCAATTATCTGTTTGAATGAGTACATTAGATCATTGTCCTGCATCCTGATCTGAATTTGAACTGCTCATTTTCCATCTTACTTTCTACTACTCAGAGTATTCATCGATGAAACATCTTCTCCAACACCTTCATGCAGTGTGACAGGAGTTTGATAACTGTTTACTGCCCACAGTCATGACTGCCCCCTTTGTTTTTGTACACTGGCACTGCTTTAAAATAAAAGTAATGTCTTTCGGCTTTTCCCGGTTAGGGATCGTCACAGTGGAACTCTGGTCCGCTAATGATTGGCAGTGGATTTTTACCATGCTGAGGTGCCAGCCTGATGTCCAACCTTCAAAGAAGGCACACCCATTCACGCATGCACCTACCTGCATGTCTTTAAACATCACTCAACAGTGGGGAGGACATGCAGACTCCACACAGCACTGTTTTAAAATACTCCCCTAAAAAGGTTTATAGGTTATCAATGAGAAAAGCATGTACAGATACAATGGAACTGTCTCTTTGGTGTGACATAAAACCTTATGACTGAAAACTGCATTTCAGTCACAGATTATCTACATTCCTTTGCTGTTACTGATGTAGTTGTAATTAGTAGTTGTAATTTGTATTATTTATGTTCATATTATTTACATTCTTTGTTGGTTCATACTAGACTTCTGAAGCTTATATACAAGTTGTATCAGTTAAGTTTATATGCACTATTCTCTCTCAGAAGTTATACTTACACTCCAGCATAGCTGAGGAGGATATATACAAGATGCATATGTTATAAACATTAACTCTGAAAATAAGTGGACTGTGATACACTTTTGGGGTAACATAATGATTTTGTTTTCTATTTCACTCAGATCAGTAGACTGGCATAGTTTTTGGGTAGCTTAGTGACTTTTTTCATTTCATCTGATGGGTATAGTTGTCTGCTAAAGCATTTCCTTCAGTTGCTGACATTTGACACGTGTACATATATTTCCATCTCCATCTTTTCAAATGACTTTTACAAACAATACTATTACTAAATTAAATAATTACGGTGTATATATGGTATCAATTACTGTCTCAGCTCACTCTTCACTGAATCATATTCTGTGTTATCTCATGTCTCAGGGAGGAATGTTAGGTATTTATTGACTTTATGTATTTTAATGTAGTATGGAACTTTTTCTCCCAGTTGGAAAACTACATAAATAAATAAGTAAGCCTCTGACTTCATGCCTGTGTCACTACTCCCATTGCTTGATGAGGACCTCTTTGAATACAAACCTTCCTTTATCTAAACAAATCCAGTGTGCCAGTCATCAGTACTGGTTATTGATAGGAGCAATCATTTTATAGCAGTGTGGATATTAACAGATGATATTATTCAAAATATCAATAGAAAAATAAACCACTCATTCACATGTCCTTGTGTCCACAAAAATACTATAACAAGATATCCATAAACAAAAAGTGGGCACAGGCCAGGCTCCAGGTTAAATGGCTTTAATGTAGCACAAGCGCTTTCACAAATGCTTCTTCAGGTGGATTAATCAACAGAATGCAAATCAGTCATTTAAATACAGCTAAGATCATCACATGACCATTACAAATCACATGATTTAATACAAAAAAACATTATATGTATGTCTTAAAGAATCTAATTAAAACAGATAATAACAACAACCAATAACAATATACCATCAATGTACATCAATAAATAAATATTCAGAAATCTTAAAAACATTACATTTTGTACTTGTGCATTAAAAATTTCACCTGCGCAGGGGTTTGGACTTTAACTTAGGTCTCAATGGTATCTGTTCATTGAAACCATGATCAGTATCTGCTCTAACATTGACTATCCATCTGGCTTCCAATTCCTCTGTTTTATTGCATATATCGCCTCCCCTCCAGCCTTCAAAACATCTAGCTATAACCAGGAACTTGAACCTATGCTGGGTACTCATATTCATGACATGCTTAGCCAAGGCATTATACCTACTTTGTTTACCAATATGGTAAACATGTTTCCTAATCCTCTCTTTAAGGGTTCGGTTTTCAGTCAGTTTTTCCAATATAAAACTTCTGGCATAATAAACAATAAACTATATAACCACAGTATGAACATTTTCCACAAGGCTTCATACCCATTTCACCCATGGATATACTCCTCTCCATTGGTGCACACAGGTATCATTTCAGGGATCTCTGATTTTTGAACAGAAACCTAGGTTCACTATCTATCCATCTGGAGACTTCCTTATTCGTAGTAAGTATCCCCCAATGTCTATGTATAATGTTCATGTATGATTTAACATTGCTAGTATAACACAGGGGCACTTTTAACTTGGGCTTGGTGTTCCTTACCCTATTATTCCTAGTAGACCATTTCTCTGAATAATAAGGTTTAGCCTTAGTGTGTCTCAGGGTAACTACCTCGTGAACCTGTGTCTTTATATCAGTTTCACTATATCCTCTTTCTAACAGCTCATTTCTAGTGGTTACTAGCTGTTGGTGAAAATCAGTGTCTCTCTGATCTGCTGGAAAGAGAATATAGTGAAACTGATATACAGAAACAGGTTCACAAGTTAGTTACCCTGAGACACACTAAGGCTACAAGGAAACAGCTCCAGTACTTATTATTAATGCCCACCCCTCCAGGCATGTTTAAAGGTCAGTTCATTGTGCTTTCTCCTATTAACCTGGTGATCTTGGGCATCCTGAGGCAATGTAGCAACTGCCTCGTACACTGGCAACCCTCTTCTCTTACCTCTCAACACTTAGACTTGCAAGAGATGCACTTATATATCCAAATTGAAAGCCATGCACTCTCCAGCCAAAACTGGAAGAAGAGGAGAAGGTCAACACGTGCACCACATCACATGGAACACATAGCCCTCCAGAACACAGACCAGCACTGCCTTCACATAAAAACACAAACCACATACCCACCTTCACGGAGGCTCTAAATAAAAATCTACCCAAACAACAGAGACCGCCAAAGCAGAAATGCACTCGACCACAACAACACAACACTAATCATGAGACACATAATGCTCCTAAACAGTGTGCAACTCAACCAAAGCCCCTAAGGCAAAACAGCATGCTCAACACACTAATCATAGTTGACTCAATAGTGAGACACACTGATGTCCCACTCACTAGGTTGAATAAGGAGAAAGTAACAGTCAGCTGCCTGTCAGGTGCCAGGATCCGCCACATAATGCAAGCACTCAGGTCCCTCAACAACAGGTACAAATATGACTTTGTCATTGTACATGTGGGTGAGAATGACCTGAGATGTACCTCCCTGGGCTACATGAAAAGATACATGGAGGAGCTCTCGGATTATGTAGCCCAGGCGGGTATGACCCTAGAACTGAGCAGCATCCTGCCATCACCCAGAATGATACGACAGTACAAGCAGAAAATTATTGATTTCAACAACTGGCTAAGTTTCTGGTATCATTCTAAGGGGATCCAGTATCTGTCTGCCTTGGATGACATGATTGACAGACCTCAATGCTTTGCCAGAGATAGCCTGCATCTGTCACCCCTGGGCTCCCGGATACTGGCCAAGGCTCTTGCCACTCCATACTAACTTTTTTAGGTGGTGTTCCAAAGACCAAATTACCACTGTAACAGCTACAAACAAATGCAATCTGAGGGTCATGCTGCTCAATGCTAGAAGTCTAAATCTCAAAATGCACTTGCTGGAAGCACTCCTTAAAATGGAGAACATCGACATTTGTGCAGTAACAGAGACCTGGTTCAAGGCAGCACAAAGCACCCCTGCTCTACCAGGCTATAACTCATTCCACACCTTTCGGCCCCAGAACTTGGACTGAAGCTCCAAAGGCGGTGGTGCTTCCATATTCATAAAGGATGCACACACCTCCAGACTGGTAGCCCAACATAACGCATCTGAGGCACTTCAGGTGCAGCTAACATTGAATAAGACAGCGATTCAGGTCGTAGCCTGATATACATCCCCAAACATGTCCCAAGACTCACACTCCACGTTCCTAAGCACCCTGGAGAATATTAGGGTCCAACCTAACACTCTCATGCAGGGCGAGTTCAACTACCACTCCATTAACTGGGAAAACTACTCATGTACCAATACACTTGCCCAACATTTCCTGGAATTCATTAATTGGAATGCCCTGGACCAGCTCGTTCTTACCCCGTCTAGAGGTAGCAACATCTTTGACCTGGTCAATGCTAACATGGGCAACCGTTTCTCTACACCAATAGTCAACTCCTCCCTGGTTAGGTCCGACCACAAACTAATCACCTTAGAAATCCACATCCCACCCCACCCCGCAAAGGTAACCACCATGAAAAATTTCTCCAAAGCTAACTTTGGGCTCCCAAAATCAGAGGTGGCTAACTTCACAGCACCCATGCAAATGAAGAATAGTTGCATGACCGCCGAATCATACATCAATGCACTGTACGAACATGTACACAAATGCATGGACCTCACCATACACAATAGAACCAAGCCGAGGAGGCCAATCTGGTTGTCCCCTGCCATAATCAATCTCTACAACAGAAGGAGGAAACTTATGCAGAATAAGGTGAAGTCCCAAGACTGGAATAACTCTCTTATCAGCCTAAACAAAAAGTTGAGATCCCTCATCAAATCCTTTAAAGCTAGCTATGAAAACAGAATTTCAGATAGTAAAGACAACCACAAGACCATCTATAGTTATGTAAAGAATCTCCACAGCAATACCCAGATTTACTCTGAGCTACTGCACAATGGTACCTCCTATACCGAACCAACAGATATTGCCAATATACTGGTTGTCAGATTCAGTGCCAACTTTACCCCTCCCCCCCAAAGGACCAATCACAATACCAATAGATTGCCAGGCACCCAGTATTACTGCTGCACAGGTTAAAACAGCACTGTCCAAGACCAAGAATACACTTTCTATGGGACCTGATAATATCCCTGGCTGTGTTCTACATGAACTACAGAGTGAACTGGTACCTCACCTGTGTGCCCTGTTCAACACAGCCTCACCTCAGGCTTTGTCCCTACCGAATGGCGCACAGCTTCAGTCATCCCTCTCCACAAAGGAGGAGCAACTACAGACCCTGGGAACTATTGCCCCATTTGCCTGATGAGTCTGATATGCAAAGCTATGGAACGCATCATCATGGACCTAATAAACAAGGATATAGGGAATCTCCAAACTCTGGATCCTACACAGTTTGGTTTTGTGAAGGGTAAGTCATGCCTGCTCAACTTGGTTGACTTGTTTGAGTCAGTCACCAGAGCTGTGGATGAAGGCAAGGTGGCTCATACACCCTAAAGGCCTTTGATACCATTCCCCACTCATGAATCCTAGAAAAACTCACTAAGTTAGGCATCAACCCTGATATCACTAGGTGGGTTGCAAACTGGCTCACAGATAGAACCCATAGTGTAAAAGTAGCTGACTCCAAGTCAGACTGCCGACCAGTTACAAGTGGAGCCCCACAGGGTTCGATCCTGCATCCTCTCCTGTTTGGTATCTACTTCTCTGAAGTCCAGGCCAACACGAAGGGATTCTGGCTGACAAGGTTCGCAGATGATTGCAAGTTGGGAGCTATTATTAACTCCCCAAGTGATGTTGATATCCTACAGAAAGGCCTCACTGAGACCAATGACTGATGTCAGAACCTTAAGCTCGATGTCAAAAAATGTGTCATCACCCCCTTGGGAAAAAACAGGTTCCCTTGAATTACCACATTGATGGTAGACCACTGAACACAGAAGGCATTATAAAAGATCTGGGAACACAAGTTGACAGCAACCTCTCTTTTGACCACCACATCGCCACTGTGGTCAGAAAGTCCTTCTATGTGGCACATCTCATTACTAAGGGTTTTGCATCCAGGAAGAAAGAGGTCATTGTCTCCCTCTACTCTTCCGTTATTAGGCCAGTTATCGAGTACAATGCCCCATTTGGCATGTACCTCACTAGACACCTGCAACAACTGGAGAGGCCAAAAAGTACCTCACAAAGAGGATACACCTTAAACACTTGTCCTATATGCACAGACTAAAAAACTCCAACTATTCTCTGCCTCATATCGCCTGGTTAGAGGAGATCTCTGCTTGACTTACAAAGCCATGTCTGACCCAGCTCTGTTAGAAATGCTACGTCTAAGGAAATCCCAATTCCTCCACACCACACACTCCAGAGACCTCAACCTCATTATCACAATCAACAGATCATGCTAGAGGGACAGGTTCATAACCCGGAGACCGCCCATGCAATGAAATAGACTTCCCATACATGTCAAGCAGAGCACCTCACTGGCCCTCTTCAAGAGAAATCTAGATGAGTGGATGGGAAATAGAAAATTCACCCCGAGGATCACTGCAGTGGCTCTACTCGACAGAGGCACTGGGAGCTAAGGTCAGGTGGCACAATGCCAGGGTAATCCTATGGGCTAGGCTTGTAAAGGCTCCAGGGCCATTAGCCTAGTACACACCTATGAACCTATGAACAAGCATCTTGTTACTGTTACCTACACACACACACACACACACACACACACACACACACACACACACACACACACACACACACACACATACACACACACACACACACACAGTACATCTCCACTTCTTAGCACAAGAAATCTGTATAAAGCCTGAAATAATGAAGGAAGAAAGACCCAAAAATAGAGACAGATTTTAAATGTTGCTGTTATAAACTTAGAAAGTTGCTAGAGTAACAGGATGTGTGTTAGCATGTATTTTCTGAATGATATGAAGTCTGAAATTAAATTTTATGTCATTATTTAGTGACTTCAGTCCTCAGTGATTTAACAGAAAACTACAAATTTTATGACAAACAGACTGAAAATATGAGGCAAATGGATATTCTGCAAAAATCTGGAAAGTTGAGAGGAATCTCACACACACACACACACACACACACACACACACACACACACACACACACAGGCATACTGACACTTCTGCCTTGACTGCAAATGCAGGATCAACATTTGTTTATGAAATTGTGATATCCTTGAGGCACCCTCAGCACCTTCCAGTCATTCCTCCAAATGGATTGCTATAGGCTGAACCACCCTTTTCACCCCACTATACTTATGGCTCTGACCTCTAAAGCTAAACTTCTCTTTGGTTAAATTGCAGATACTACTTGACCACCTACCTTGGTAGTATGTTTTATATCCCCTGCTGTGCTTACACCACCATTGAGTGTAGTGGCACCAGTCCTACTGTAGTCCATGCCTGCTCTTATACTCAAGAGGGCTAGATTGAGTACAGCGAGACTCAGGGCAAATCCCTGGAGCACATGACTTATTACCATTGCATCATCTGACAGGAGTGCCTTTACAGCTGCCACCACCTGTATTTTCTCATACATCCATCTTCCTCTAGATCCTGCTACAGTTTACTCTATTCCTAGTATAGTGAACTTACATTACGGATTTTCTGTTTTTCTTGCAAAAAAAGGATGTCTCAGGTGACTGAGCTCAGGGGACTAGCTGATTTACAAATAAATATCTTTGCATACACATACAGTACTTCATTTTTCTCTTTGATTTTGTATTTTGAACATTCAGTTTAATGGATTTATGTTACTTGGTAAACCACTGGACATGAGTGGGATGAGTTGTTCTGATACATTTGTGTGATTACTGGATATACTGATAATACCATAAAAGGGAAAGGGTTGCAACATATAACCTCAGCAGTCATTGGAGGAGGAGATTGGTATTGCTGTAGTGAAATGATGTAACAACTAACCAGAAATAATTGACTGATGTTTCAGTTAGATTTTCAATTATGCAATCTCATACTTATAGCTGAGCAGTCTACGTTGTGATATCTCACTTCATTTGCATTACTGTTGATTTCCATATAATAGATTCTCTGTTTGCATAACAAGGGGAATGATTTAGGGAGGATAAGTATGATTCCGTTTCAAACCTGTGATCCCTTTTCCTTCAGGAAGCCTGAGATTCAGGTGGTTATGCATGAATGCCGTGTGTATCACTTACTGCACATATCGCTGAGCAAATACTGTATTTGCTGGATGCTAATCTGTGTAGCCACAAATATAGGATTTTTCTTTCTAGGGACAGTATATGCTTTTATGATTGTAGTTGCTCCTGGCCTTTGTTGAACTACAACTATTCTTTGTCTGTGTTAAGTAGCAAACTGAATTTATTGGCCTGTTTAGGGGTGTTGGAACATCTTTTAAACCACTGGTGGAGAGGCAGCATTAATAGCCATTACCCTGTTTTGAAATGGTAGCTAGAGGTTATGATAGGGGATACTAGAAACTTAGGAACCCGGGTAGGACAGATAGTGTGCTTCACTAGGACCTTGAAAACATTACTCAATAATCTCACCTCTCAAATAGTCTTCTTAGACTGCAGTATAGAAAATATCAAAACCCTATAGCAGGATAATAGGGCTAGACACATTCCGGCCTTTTACCAGACTCACCAGTCCTGACTAGTGATTCTGTAAAGTACTGGTTGGTAGGAGAATTCTAGTGACATTAGAGTAATTAGACATTCTGAGCTTGTCATGTCTTGTGGAGAAACAGAGAGAGAGAGAGAGAGAAAGAGAGACAGAAAGAATGTGGGATTCTCTTGGGTAAGTAGCTGGGAAGTACTTTCTTCATGATTTGCTTTCTTTTATAATATGTCCAGGTGCATGGAAGAAACCTGCTATCAATAGATTTTGACAGAAATACACGAACGGAAAAGATATATGATGATCATCGTAAATTTACCTTGCGGATTATTTATGACCAGCTTGGCCGTCCAACATTATGGCTGCCTAGTAGTGGGCTTGCACCAGTAAATGTCTCATACGCATCAGATGGACGACTGATTGGACTTCAGAGGGGAGCAATGAATGAAAGGATTACTTCAGATGGGCAGGGCAGAGTTGTTTCTCGTGCTTTTGCAGATGGCAAAGTCTGGAGCTACACATACCTTGAAAAGGTAAGTCAAATTTTGAAAAAGAGATAAGATAAATTATTTTTAACACTTGATGACTTAATAATGGGTGACATATCTTAATGATGTCAGTTGTCATATGACATAAGGATTAAGGATCATACAGATCATAATCAGATGTCATAGTTAGAGGTTTTGTTGAATTACAGAGCAGCAGTGATCTGTATAATGGAGTTTAGTTTTGTGAGGTTGCAATGTGGGGGTAGATTGGCCATGATTTCTGAGGCTGTAAAAGGAAAACTGTCTAATTAGTTTAGCTACTTGGAGAGAGAAGGCCTGGTTGACTAGGAGTCTGAATAGTTGGGATCCTAGGAGAAGGTCAGCCCTTTGTTGAACAGGAGAGCTGTTTTGCTTTTTTTCAGTGTTTTACAGTGATGGTCATTTTTAGGGTATTGAGTAATAAATCGACACATTTTACTGGTTGTTATTTTAATGTGGATGGAGTTTGTTTTTGATGCTGAGGGTATGAGGGGGACACCATATTCAAGTTGGGAGACTAGAATGCCTTTGCCTATGGCTGTTCTGGAGTCATTACAATAATAGGAGAGTTAACCTATTTCCTTGTGTAGTTGAGGTACAGGCAGAAGCTAAGGGAAGGGGTTAAGCTGAATGCAAAGACATTTAAAATAGGTAGTATTTTCTATTAGAGTATTGTTATGGTCATAGATATGAATGAGGTTTTTTTTGTTTGTTTGTGCGTTTATTTTTTGAATTTCAGTTTGGTACCGAAAATCATGCATGTGGTTTTGTTGGAGATAAGGAGGCTTTCATTAGAAATTGAGTGGATTAGGGCTGAGAAATCTGCTTGCATATCTGTCTTGAGATTGGGTAATGAGTGTAGTACAATTTGATCTGTGTAGAGCAGGAGCGGATGAAGAAGTAGGTCAAGGGGAAGTTTGTTTATAAAGATGAAAAATAGTGTAGGAGCAAATATGGAACCTTGTGGTACTCCTGTGTGAAGGCTGACTGACTGGGAAATTCAGGAATAAATGTTGACACAGAAGTGGTGATTGGTGAAATAGTTTTAAAACCAAGGTAGGGAATCTGGATGTATGCCTATTTGTAGTAGGTGATGGAGGAGGATGCCGTGGTCATTGAGGTTGAAGGCTTTTGCAAGGTTGGTAAAGATCATGCAAGTAAGCTGGCCTGCCTACAGGGAATAGCATTTCATTGGTCGGTTAGGCTATAAATGTGTTATGACCAGACCCGAACCCATGTGGTTTATGGGACAGGAGGTTTTAGGTAGCAATGCATTGGGTGTATTAAACATGGTTATTTTTTCAAGTGGGTTGCCTTGAGTGGTAAGGAAAGAGATTTGCCTGAATTGGAAAGTTTGGGTTGGGTTATAGTGCTTAGAGATTGGCTGATAATAGCTATTTTCCTTATATTTGGTATGATATTTTGTATAAAGCAGGGACTGAAGATGTGCTCAGGTTGGTTGAGATGAAGTCCCTGCAGGAGTATATGCAAATATGGGTTGTCTTTTTTTTTTTATGCAAGACTCAGCAACAGCTAGTATGTCAGGGTTGTGTAGTTTAAGAAGAGCATTAATCTTGTCTAGGTTGTCACCAGCAGTGAAAATATTACTAGATTATCGATTAACCATATGCACAAATTGCAAGTATATATTCACAGATTTTGGAGTTTTCATGTATATTATAAACAGGTAATGAGCATTTCCTCATTATATGCACTTTGGAATCAGATGTTTAGTTGTAGAGTTTTATTTTTCACTAGATTAGGAATAATTGCTGTACTGTAAGTACATTTTTCTATAATTATCTTGTTTTAACAGACAAAAATATTATGCATGCTTGCACTTTTTAAGTGGATTTGTTATTCCAATGCATAACAATGCTCAAAAAGCAAAATTTGTTAGCTAAAAAACTTGTAATGTTTCTATGAAAATGAATCTGTTTCATAAATGCAGTAGCACATTATGGTCTGCATACTCAACAAACACACCATTTCTGCTCGTCTCTCATGACAGTTCAGATTTCCAATGATGCTTATACCACTCACACCATGGCATGGTTTCTGAAGCCAGACAGCTAGCTCACAAGCAAGAAAGAAATCTGTAGCATTGATTTCCTGGGCTCACTTAGTGTATATGAACAAAAGGCTTCCTTTGAATCTGATGATGAGTGAGAAAGAAGGTCAGTCAACCAAAATCTCAAAATAAGATTTCCTTACTCAAATCCTATATGCTGTTCACCTTTCCAACAGCTTACAAATTCATACAGTGCAGCAAACATCATATTTAGTGTACTGTTCAGCTGTCCTACAGCTTACAGAACCAAACAGTGCAGCCAACACCCTAACCAGCATACAGATCACTGGTCCTACAGCTTACAGATCCAAACAGTGCAGCCAACACCCTAGCCAGCATACTGATCACCTGTCCTACAGCTTACAACTCCAAACAGTGCAGCCAATATCCTAACCAGCATACTGATCACCTGTCCTACATCTTAAATATCTAAATCACCTGTCCTACAGCTTACAGATCCAAACAGTGCAGCCAACATCCTAACCATCATACAGATCACCTGTCCTACAGCTTACAACTCCAAACAGTGAAGCCAACACCCTAACCAGCATACTGATCACCTGTCCTACAGCTTACAACTCCAAACACTGCAGCCAACACCCTAACCAGCATACTGATCACTTGTCCTACAACTTAAAGATCTAAATTGCCAGTCCTACAGCTTACAAATCTAAACAGTACAGCAAGCACCTTAATCAGCATACTGTTCACCTGTACTACATCTTACAGAGCCAAACAGTGCAGCCAACACCCTAATCAGCATACAGATCACCTGCCCTACAGTTTACAGATCCAAACATTGCAACCAACACTGTAACTAGTATACTCATCACCTGCCTACAGCTTACAGATCCAAACAGTGCAAACAACACCTTAATCAGCATACTGTTCAACTGTCCTAAAGCTTACAGAAACAAAACCTTAACCATCACACCGATCACCTGTGCTACAGTTTACAGATCTAAACAGTGCAGCCAGTACCTTAACCGCATCTATATCATATCATCGACAGCTTAGGTTGTCGAATCCTAAAGCATCAACACCTAAGCGTCGAAAGCTGACAATAGTGAATGGCCACATTATCAAATTCTCAGGAAAGTATTTGCATGGCTGTCCATAAACAAAATAAACAAACACACCCAAACATAGTGAGAGGCTTCGCCCCCCACACCCCTCTAACTAAATATACCAACTCCGAGATCACTCTACATTGGGGAAAGGGCAAATTCCTGATAATGGCCACGCAAATTCTTTCTCAAGGAAAGAATTTGATTATGTGGCCGTTCGCTATTGTCAGCTTTCAACGCTTAGGTGTTGATGTTTAAGGATTCAACAACCTAAGCTGTCGATAATACAATATAGACCCCCTTAACCAATATACTGACCATTTGTCTTATAGTTTATATATCCAAATAGTGAAGACAACAGCTTAGGCAATGCACTGATCCGCTGGCTTACAGTTTAGAGATCCAAAGCAGTGCACCCAACACTGGTCCTACAGTTTACTGATCCAAATGGTGCAGGTCAGCTGTCTTAAAGCTTAAGTATCCAAATAGTGCAGCCAGCATGGTAGCCAATGTTATCCTAGATATGCATTTTAAATAACTTCTCAGTGCATGCAGACATCTAAAACAATGCCTCATCCTGAAACTCAAATATTTTACTTTAATTCGGAAATCAATGATGACTCCATTGGAAACAATTGAGACTTCCTACTGACTGAGACAGATTTATAACTTTTAGAAACCTAGCAAAGAATTCTAGCAACGAATTCTGTCAGGTGCCATAAGGCTACACAGATCAGGTCCAAACAATCTACCATTTTACTTAATCTAAAACAATTTTGGAAACAAATTAACTTTATAACAGGGCATCAAAATACCTCCAACACAAGCTCATCATCCTCTTTGAATACCACAAGTGTCCCCCTTACATGCACTGACTTCCTAAATGAGTTCCAAATCTCCTCAAGCAGACCCTCTATAATCCCACACACACTCCACCACCACCAAAAAATTCATTCCACTGTTTTTTTTTTCTGTGTTGTTAAGAAAAAGGAAATTGGGGAAATGTTAGAAAAACAATCCCTCATGATGCCCCATTGGATCCAACAACCTCTATCCCTCATTCCTCTCTTTTTGTGAGAAGCACCTGTACACACACACACACACACACACACACACACACACACACACACACACACACACACACACACACACACAGTTCCTGAAGCTAGGCATATTCCTGTTGAGGGCTGCAATAATAAAACTTTTCCCTCGAAATACCAAAACCTTCCTCAGTCTCTGACTTCAGGTCTATTTCCATTCTTCCTACCTTGGGTAGGATCTTAGACAAACACTTCTATTCACCTCTTCAGGCAACTACAGTGATTCTGGGTGAGAAGATACACTATGACAGCCGTCTTGCCCCCCGCAGCCTCCCCACCCCAAAATAAACTGACTAGTGATGTTTTTATTGACATCTCTGGGCTGTCTGTAAACAGAAGTAAAGGCATATTCCCCGGGCCTCCACTGAAAACGGGCTCTTCGAGCCCAGTGGACCTCCCCGGTCACCAAACTGGAAATACATAAATAAATAAATAAATACATACATATTCCTGATTTTTCTTTTCATTTCTGTTTTGGTTTTAAGTAGCGTATTGAATTTCAGAAAAAATAACTGGGTAAAGAAAAGTGCTACCTCATTTTTCTTAGTGGGTCTGTGATAGAATATTTGCTCTCAGATCTGAGACTGCAATTCAGTCCAAAGAGCTAATTACCTCATTATCTAGCTGACCATCCAGTCTGAACTTATTGTATGTTGAGTAATGTTAATAATTCATATGACAAGCAACACGTGCAAGATAAAAACGTATATATATTTTGTAAACATCTTTCCTGTTTCACAGGTAACCCCACATGGTTATATGCAATGAGTATTATGCAGTCATATGGATTCCTCATTTTGAATCTAATGAATAAATTTAGAAGCAATTTTGTCATGGACTTTTGTACTGGAAAGGCAATCTTAATTTTATTAAAGCAATATTATTGACTGGTATCTGCTTTCATTGTTAAATTCTACTATAGATACCAAAAACTTGCAGCCTCCTGAAGTCATAATTACATTTGTTTTAGTCAGCATTATTTTCAATGACATGCATATTTATCTTCAGATGCTCATTATTCTGATAACATTAATTGCATCTAATAAGAAAAATCTAACATCAGATCCATTCTTCTCTTTTCACAGTCCATGGTACTGCTTCTTCAGAGTCAACGCCAGTACGTGTTTGAATACGATAACTCAGAACGTCTCTGTGCTGTCACTATGCCTAGCGTTGCTCGCCATACCATGTCAACACACACCTCAATTGGTTATATTAGAAATATCTATAATCCACCTGAAAGCAATGCATCTGTTATTTTTGACTATAATGAAGACGGCAAAATTTTAAAAAAGTCTTACCTTGGAACAGGCAGGCAGGTATTCTTTAAATATGGGAAGTTGTCCAAACTGTCGGAAATTCTTTATGACAGCACTGCAGTTACATTTGGATATGATGAAACAACTGGGGTCCTAAAGATGGTCAGTTTACAAAGCGGCGGATTTTCTTCTACAATTCGCTACAGAAAAATCGGCCCTCTGGTTGATAAACAGATTTACAGATTCTCCGAGGAAGGTATGGTCAATGCTAGATTTGATTACACATATCATGACAACAGTTTTCGTGTTGCCAGCATAAAACCTGTCATCAGTGAAACACCACTTCCTGTTGACCTATACCGTTATGATGAAATCTCTGGAAAAATAGAGCACTTTGGAAAGTTTGGGGTTATTTATTATGATATAAACCAAATCATTACAACATCGGTAATGACCCTGAGCAAGCACTTTGATACTCATGGACGTATTAAGGAAGTTCAGTATGAGATGTTTAGGTCACTCATGTACTGGATGACTGTTCAATATGATAGCATGGGACGTGTAATAAAGAGAGAGCTTAAGATTGGACCCTATGCCAATACAACTAAGTACACATATGACTATGATGGAGATGGGCAACTCCAAAGTGTAGCTGTGAATGATAGGCCCACCTGGCGTTACAGCTATGATTTAAATGGGAATCTCCATCTTTTGAATCCTGGTAGTAGTGCTCGATTGATGCCACTTCGTTATGATCTACGAGACAGGATCACTCGTCTAGGTGACGTGCAGTATAGGCTTGATGATGATGGTTTCCTTTGTCAGCGAGGATCAGATATATTTGAATACAACTCCAAAGGACTTTTACTTAGAGCTTACAATAAGGTAAATGGATGGAGTATTCAGTATCGCTATGATGGCTTAGGACGCAGGGCCTCCAGTAAGAACAATTTAGGGCAACACCTCCAATTTTTTTATTCCGATCTTCATAATCCAACAAGGATCACACATGTGTACAATCACTCCAATTCTGAAATTATTTCATTCTACTATGACCTTCAAGGCCACCTTTTTGCAATGGAAAGCAGTAATACAAAAGAATATTATGTTGCTACAGATAACACTGGGACACCATTGGCTGTCTTCAGTAACAATGGCCTTCTTATAAAATTGTTGCAGTACACAGCATATGGAGAGATATATTATGACTCTAACCCTGATTTTCAGCTGGTTATTGGATTTCATGGAGGTTTGTATGATCCTTTAACAAAACTAGTCCACTTTACTCAAAGAGATTACGATGTCCTTGCTGGACGATGGACATCCCCAGATTATATGTTATGGAAGAAAATTGGCAAGGATCCAGTTCCTTTTAATGTATTTGTGTTCAAGAACAACAATCCTCTCAGCAATGCACTGGACTTAAAGAACTACGTAACAGGTCAGAAAAATAAATTTGTTGTCATCTTTTCTTTGAACTGCATGTATCTTATCTAAAAGTCTTTTACTGTTTGTGTTCTGTATGTCTCATCCAGATGTTTGCTAAGCATCTTTGCTCACATTCTTGCAACCCACCAGTCATAATGCTGGTCACGTCTATTTTTAACCTGCATTTTCATTTGAAAAGGTTGGACAATGAGATGCAGGGTTCTTAAAAGATGATTACATGTCTGGTCTTTTATACTTTTATCCTGCACTCCCCTCCCCATGTAATATTGTGTCTATCAGACTACAAACAGCTTTCTTTTATAGCAGAATGTCCTGTGGATTCATTACTAATAGAATGTGCAGTTGCAGTTTCTGCAGTTATTATTATAGGGTTGCCTTCCTTTGTTGATTTACTTACACACCAAGGCCATAAAAGTAGTCTTTCTGCAACTATCTGGTTACACTCCTACCTTTCTGCCTCTACCGCTTCCTTACTTTCTCCTGCTTTCACTTACCTTACAGTTCCAAGGTTTCCACTTCTCATACTGATTGTTTTTCTTTGCACTTGTCTCTGAGGGGCCAAGACATAACTCTACCTGCTTTTTCTGGTTCTACCTTCCCCTGTTTTGTATCTCCTTCCTCTGTCTCCCACCCTCCCCCATGCACATTGACTAGTCTATATTAGTGGGTCTTCTTGGGTGGCACTATTTTTAAATAGTTATTTTGGCCTGCTCGACCCCTCACCGGGAAAAGCCAAAAGACAACAACATTTTGACCTGCTCGTGATGAGGAACCTGTTCCCAGACCCTTTTTCAGTGTGCATGCCCACAAGTAAGTGCCTGGAATTGTTTAAGCTATTCTCAAATATTTGTTGTGCACCTGGGTCAGTAGACATTTTTATGCTTTCCAACTGAAGTACTTAACTAACTGTATGTAGTTTAGAGAACTAAATGAAGTAGCGACTGCTTTCCCTACATAAACTGTTTGCTGTTAAATATGCTATTGTGCTTGCAATGGATTTTGGCTGGTGACTCGTGTAATGTAATACTCCTTAACTGATATTGACTGTTTTGTATACTTGCCTACAGTATCCTTTCCCTAGTTATTTTTAGAATCTGCAACTGCACATATTCTATTTATTAAAGGGGTGTTTTATGTTGCCAGAGACAGAAATGATTGTTCCCTGCTGGCAACTGGCAAGCTTCTTCAGCCTCTATTGATCAGTGCTATTCTGTGTATTACTTAATATTACAGTCCTGCATAATTGTGTGTTCTGTGTTATCTTCTAATGTATTCTAACCAATTATTACCTACTGCACTGTTATTTTGAGAAATAATGACTGCATAAGTATGTGTTTTACTGTTACTAGTATATGATTTCTGCCTGATATCTAATCTACTACAAGCTCTGAGGTCAGCAGTCCGTACATTACTGTCTGTTAAACTTCTGTCTCTCTCAGTCATTGCATGCTCACTCCACAGAGACCACAGATCCCCTTACAGCCTCTCCAGGTTCCTTTATACCTCTCCTTACAACACACATCCACACTCAGTCAGATCACCCTCACTCCTCTTACTTTACTGCTCACTGAGGTGTTGTGCACTTCACAATAATTAGCCATATTCCTAACATCAGTTATTATCTCTTGTTACAGCACACTTTGTCTGCTTTTATCATCGCAGCTCTGGTCCCCCCCCCCAGCAACTGCAACATGGCCAAATAAAACCACTGCTATGGTCCGGTTTCTTTCTACAGTTATTTCAAGCCAAGAATAACACTTTTTTAAAAAAGGATACCCACCAGAAAAGTCTGCATAGCTGACTGGATGCTTATAATTCTTATTATTAGCAAATTTGGTCTTTTAATAGTTATTTTTTAAACATTGTGACTGGATGTTTACAATTCTTTTTAATAGCAAATTTGGTACCTTTTACTAGTTATTTTTCAAACATTGTTTCAGCTGGCTTGCACACTTGAAAGGGGACACCCCAGGCAATTATAGCTTCATCTCTCAACACTAGATGGTTGAACTAACATTATACTTGCTGTATCTTGTCCCAGATAAATTTGCCTCCCCACTGGAACTCGTGCAAGGTAAGGCTAGTACCATTTACTTGGTGTATTTTGTTCGTAAATAAATCTGTCTTCTTTTGTTGAGTTACTTACACAACAAGGACATAAAAGTAGTGTTTCTGCAACTAACTGGTTGCACTCCTACCTTTCTGCCTCTACTTCTTCCTTGCTTTCTCCTGCTTTCATTTAGCTTACAGCTCCAAAGATTCCACTTCTCATACTGATTGTTTTTCTTTGTACTCATCTCTGGGGGGGGGGGGGTGCAGAATTAAACAATTACAGACCCATAGCCATCCTTCCCCCCTGTGTCAAATAATGTATACATGCTCCATTACTGTAATACCTGCTATCTCACAACCTTATCTGTCCCTCCCAACATGGTTTCAGAGCAAAACACAGCACCACCACAGCCCTAATTAATTTCTCTAACAGCACCAACCAACTCAGAGGTTCAAACCAGCAAGTATGTCAAATGAGTTTGACACCATTTCCCATCAGAAACTCCTTAATACCCTTGCCTCACTAAACCTATCAGAGACTTCCCTCTCCTGGTTCCTGAGCTATTTTTCTGACAGACAACAAGCAGTACGATGGAAATCCAAACTCTCACCACTTCTACCTGTCTCAGTCGGAGTCCCCCGAGGATCCATACTAAAGCCCCTTTTTTTCACAATCTTCTGTAATGTTCTAGCCTAATTTACAACACATGCTAAAGTAGTTCAGTATGCAGACGATTCAACTTTAATCTGTTCAGCAGATACCTTACCAGACCTCCAAATAGTAACCCAACAAGCTTTTAATGATATTGAAACATATCTAAGTAAATCACAACTAATCCTCAACCCCAAAAGGACATAGTTAATGATATTTACCAGTAGCAAACAATCACCTACCACCCCTCCTTTCACCATTCTCTCAGCAAACAACACAGTCATCCAACCAGTTGAGCATACAAAACTCCTCGGCATGACTGTCGACAACAAACTCAGATTTGACCAACATATAGCCATCACAATTAAGAAAGATCACGTCAAACTTGGCTCACTGTACAGAAGCAAGCCATTCCTCACTGGCAATGCCAGACTAGCCATATCCAGAACCTTCCTCCTCTCTATGCTGCTTTATGCTTTCCTCTTCTTTACCAACTTAAAAAAAAAATCAGACTTTACCAAATTGGAAACTTGCTACAACAAAACAGCCCACTTCACAGCCAACCTTCCCCACCAAACCCATCATTGTATTGCTCTACATAAATGAAATTGGCTCGAGCTAACTAACCTTCTCCATCTCTGCCAAATTAAATTTGCACACAGTATCATCTTCCATCCTGACAATTGCCCATCCCTCAAGGAACTTGCTGTTCCCTACTCATGCCCACAAAGTCTAAGATCTGTAAACAGAAACTTGCTCACAGTAAACAAAGCTAGCAACACTCATGGTGAAGCACTATTCTCATATCAAATAGCCAGATTATGGAACTCTCTACCACACACTCCAAAACATACCTGAATCTACCAATTTCAAACAACTACTATTTGAACATCTGCCCAAAAACTGGCATTGCTCCAGCACCAAACCTGACTGACAAGATATCTTTAACTCTCTCACCATACTGTCCACTCCTTACCTCATTTTCTCCCCTCCTTGGTGTTACTACTGCCCATTAAAAAAAAATGTGTGTGTATATATATATATATATATATATATATATATATGGGTCTACCTGAGATGGTCGACAATTCATTTGATCGACTTTTATTTGGTCGACAATTCATTTGATCGACTTTTATTTGGTCGACAATTCATTTGATCGACAAGCTGTTTTATGTGGGGGGCTGTGCCCCCCACCCCCCCTAACTATATGGGTCTACCTGACATGGTCGACAGTTCATATGGTCGACAGTTTATTTGGTCGACTGTTCATTTGATCGACAAGCATTTTAGGTGTGGGGCTTCGCCCCCCACACCCCCCAATGTGGGGGGCTGTGCCCCCCACACCCCCCCTAACTATATATATCAACTCCAGGGTTGCACAACATTGGGGAAGGGGGCAAATCTGCTTGTCAACCAAATGAACTGTCGACCAAATGAGTGTCGATCATATGAACTGTCGACCATGTGAAGGGGACCCATATATATTTATATATATATATATATATATATATATATATGATCTCATTTGTTCATAACTATTATTTAATATGTACAAAATACTAATTTTATTATTGTTGTATTGATCTTTACTGAAATGTTTGTGTGATTTTCTTTTTTGAACTTGTATCTACTAGAAAACAGTATTGAATACTTCTTTATATAGACTAACTGGATCATGTGTATTCTTACTATATGTATGTGTGTATATATATATATATATATATATATATATATATATATATATATATATATATATATATATATATATATATATATATATATATATATACACTACTGCGGTGGTGGTGCTGCGGTAGCGTTGTCACCTCACAGATAGACGTTGCCCTGTTCGATTCTCAGCTACAGCGTCTTCTGTGTAGAGACATGTGTGAATGGGCGTACCTTCGTTGAAGGTTGTATATCAGAGCTGGCAACTCGGCACGTAAAAATCTACTGCTAATCATTAGCGGACCGGAGTTCCGCTGTGGCAACCCCTAACTGGGAAAAGCCGAAAGAAACAACAACAACACTATTGTACAATCTAATTATTGTATTTTGCTTATATTTCTGTGGAGCTTTTCTCCCCTGGGCCTGTACTGAAAATGGGCTTCTGTACCAGTTGGACTTTCCCGGTAAGCAAATGTAAATAAATAAATAAGTAAATAAATCTCTATCTCCTCTTAATTTGCAGATCTTCAGAACAGGCTGAGGGTGACAGTGTTCCTATTTACTGTTGTTTCCACAATGCACAGAATGAGCAGTTTAGCATGGTTTGTAGGGGGGGGGGGGGGTTATGTCCTTCCCCTGCAAGGTCCAGAATTTCACTTCTCAATGTTTTGAGGTTTTAGTTAGCCCTTCTGAACTGTACATATGAGGTACAGGTTGTAAGTTTATGGTTAAATCTTTATGCATACCTGTAAGAGCAGTACATGCCACATTTAAAAACTGCACCACAGCAGTGTGGCATTTGCCACACATAAACAAAAAATAAATAAATACATAAATACACCACACCCAGCTCTAGTGAGTATGGAATGGAATGCCTGAAACTAAAAACGTACAGTCATCTGAAACATGACAGCTGAAAGAATCAATAACTACTTTTAAAGCCTTTGTCATGTGCAAGTTACTGCTCACATAGGACGTTAAAAGGCCAGGATGAAGTTCCATAATCTCATTAATTGAATCAACCCAGTTAGCACCCCTGTGATCAAAAGGGATTCGTTAGCATATGCTCAAAATTCAAGCAATGCTCCTATCTTTTTGAAAAAGCAGATTTGCTTTAAGTTCCAAGGATACTGGACAACAGAATGTGTGATTTATTCAACACTTTATTTGTAGCAGGTGCAGCAGACAGGAACTTTCCATTTTGCATATGGTGTAAGGTTTCCCACTTAATTTCCAAATGGAAGTGATCTCAGATGTTGTGTTCCATGGGGGTTTACTTTAATCTAAATCACTGTTGTTTAAAAGCTCTATTTCAGGAGTGGAGAATATATTTTTACAACTTAATCTTATAGTGAGGGCATGTATCACTTCTGAGTGGAAAAAAAAACATAATTTAAACAAGACAGGCCTAAGGAAAGGCTAAGTAATTTTGCCAGATGCCTTTCTCTCCCCCCTATGTTTCTTTAAACATGAGTCACCAGAGGATGGTTACTCTTAAATGAGCAAGAACTGAAGTGATTTTCTGGGTTCATTTCCTTTTTTGAATTGATGAGAAATATCCAGCTTGAGTACAGATTGAATGATTAGAGCTGATCAGGAAAATGCAAAAAGACTATGTCATTGCTGTTCAGTAGGCCTGTATTCACAACTCTGTTTAGCTACCCTGCTGCTGCGTCAGCTTTACAGTTTATTGTTGTATGTAGATAGGGTACATAATTACACATTTTCATAATTTTGATTTGTTTTTGTTCATGTATTTAACATGTTGATGTTGGAGAGTAGTTAATGTGTTTTTCATAAAGTTGGTTTCTGATTGCAAAAAAAAAAAAACAAAAATCAAGAATACACTACTGATAATAGCTTTCCAAGACCAAAATAAACTTTAAATTGCTTTTAGTGGTTTGTGTGGGCCAGTTTTTCACTGCTTCCACTTTTCAGTCTATGTGCCAATTATATAACTTAATTAGCAGGCTTCTGACATCCCTAATTTGCACTTAGCTGAATTAGACATTAAGCCAGCCTGATGGAGAGGGTTTAAAACAGTATGAACTTTAGGAAAATGGATCCCCTAATCTTCAGAAAATATCACAATGTCATCTATATAGGCTGCTGGTCTAAGCATTTTGCCCATCAGCTTCTGGAATTTTGCAGGTGCTCCAGAACCCATATTTTGTTCAAAATGCCATTTTCTGTTAGCATCTGGTGCTAATGAGATTTGGCAGTAAATCTAAAATGAAAAGAAACATTGCCTTTCCCGATTTCACAGTCAATTCATGCTCTTGATGAATGAGATAAAGATCTAAGTTATATATGCTATTTAGATATTAGACATACTGATATATTCAGTTACCTGAAGTCATTGCAAATGAGTGTAATCTCATCAGGTTTGGGGGCCAGTAGAACAGGACTATTTCACTCATTCTGGAAGCCTTTTAAAAATCAAAAACTAAGCACTTTTCATAATTTGCCTGTCACTGATACTCTGATATTCCATACATTTTTAAATATACTTTCTCTCCATGCACAGTTTCTATGTTATGCTGAACTGAACTGGTTTTACCAGGCAGCTTTGAGAATATGTCTTTAGTTTTGAGCAGAAATTATCTCCCTTCCTGTCTGAGACATTGGTAGCGTTTTTCCTATATTACCTTCAGGACACATTGAAGGAAACATAACTTCCCCTGCATAAATACAAACTGCAAAAACATCAGTAGAAGCTTCTCTCCATGGTTTCAGAACATCTATGCGATACAACTGTTCTGGTTTCCTTTTTCACAGTGGTTGCAACTTATAACTCATTTCATTTGCTTTCTATATCACTTCAAATGTACCTTGCCACTTTGCAAGAAACATCTTTTTTTTGTCAGTGGAAGGTACAAGTGCACTATCTTTTGATTTTAAACTCTCTCAGATGACCATTTATGTGTTCTCTGTTGTGCCTTCTGTGTCCTTTCCATATGTTTTCTTAATATAGGCATCACAGTTTTTTTTCAACAGTTTTCAAATTTTATAAATCATCCCACATATGCTTGGCATACACACAGGTTATAAAATAGAGTGTAAAACAACTAGTAAACAAAAAGGCACTAAGGTAACATAACAGGTAACCTCACAAAACCTTTATTAATCCACAATTTGATGAATGAAGAAATAAAAAAACAGCAACTTGAACTGACTAAGCGCTTTCACCCTCATGGGCATCTTCAGAGTCAGTTAACTTCAGTAAAAACAACCTTTAAATACAGCTATTAATTAGTGCTTGATTAATCAATGATGAAAAAGCAGTAGGGTAGTTAAATTAAACAATTATCCCCTAAAGTTCCTGTTCATCAAATCAAGTCCTGCTCAACAATACCTTGTTTGCTAGAATCTCAAGTAAGTAATAGCTACCCAGAATAAATAAATAAACCAAAATAAAACATCATAAAAAGCAGTGTGTGCAGTAATAAACATTCCATATAAAACAAAAAACATATCTGTTAAAATATTTAAATTTACATAGTTTTATATTATATACAAGCTGCCTTGTATCTTAAAATACATGCTAGGGATAGTGCATCATTGATACCAGGAGCATTGCTGGCATCAAGTCTCAGTTGCCAAAGAAGTAGCACATTTATACCCCCACACCATCCTGCTGTGTTGGCTTTTGAACGTTTATGTACAACACAAATTAGGCGACTTCTTGACAATAGACAGATAACATGTGACAACAATATAACATCTGCAGAATTATTTTGCTTAAAGGAACTTTCTGTTAACAAGGACTATAGGGTTATGAAACCGGACAAAGGTGGAGGAGTGGTGATTATGACCAAGACTGATTATTTAACGCAGATGCAGAACATTCTAAACGACTCCGACACATATGAGTTAGCTCCTAAATTTGATGTCCAGAAGGCGTACACCAAAATAGACTGGATGCTTTATGAGTTGTTATGTGAAGGTATAATAGATGCTGAGGAATATAAATATTTATCGGTAGAACACCCGGTCATGCCCACCATTTTTGGCATGCCCAAAATTCATAAAAATTTAGTTAACCCACCTTTTAGACCCATAGTTGCAGCCAGACGATCAAAAACTGAACCTCTAGCTTCCTACATAGACATTATGACCAAGGACATCCTGGAAAGGTTGCCATATATCTTAAAAGATTCGTGGCACCGTTTGGACTGCCTCAGAACTTTGTCTCATGATGATCTGGGGGATTTTTTGTTGGTCACTATTGATGTTATCAATTTATTTTCAGTGATCCCCATGATTGTGGGCTCGACTGGTTTAGGAAGAGCTTGGACAAACATACCAACTTGCACCGGACCAAGAAGGACCTATTGGTGGATCTGTTGCAAATGGTACTGGAGAACAATTTTGTAGGTTTTGAGGATGAGTATTACAGACAGTCCACAGGGGTGGCTATGGGTGCTAAATGTGCACCCATTTATGCCAACCTTGTTTTAGCAGAATGGGAAGACCAGTTTGTGTTGACATCTGATTATAAGGCTAAGATGCCTATCTATTTTAGATTTTTGGATGATATTTTGCTTTTTTGGAAGGGCACACTTGACGAACTGGAAGAATTTATTTTATATTTGAACAACACAACAACATTCTTAAAATTTACACACAAGGTTGGCAAGATGAGTATTGATTATCTGGATTTACAATTATATACTAAAAATGGTAAAATAGAATCAAGATTATACAGAAAGAAAACTTACAGCAATTCATTTCTACATTATAGTAGTTGTCACCCTGCCTATGTTAAGAGAAGTCTTGTTAAGGGCCAAATGATCAGGTTGTCTCGTATTATTAGTGAGGATGATGTCTTTAAAATTGAACTGGACATATTGAAGGACTTATTTGTCCAAAGAGGTTATCCCATTGATATACTTTTGTCGCTTCAACATGAAATATTTAGAAGAAGGTCTACTGACTTTGTTCCAATTTTGCATGACACACACAGGTTATGTGACAAAGTCACCAACCATAAAGATGTGCCTGATAGAAACAATACGCCAACAGGAATGGTATTACAACACAATAGGTTAGCACCTGAAGTTAAAGATGTTATTTACGGTGCTTGGGAAAGCCTCATCCCTGCAGACTTACACAACATACTTGATAAATGTCCCACTTTTATTAATAGCAGAGGTTCAAATTTAAAAGACCTACTAGAGAAGACCCCTAGATCCTTTGGACAAAGACCAGCTACTATGGCCAAATGTGGCAATTGCAAGGCCTGTAAATTTATTAATGATGGTCCCTATGTTTGTCTAGGTAATTTTAAGAGAACTTTGAAGAGCCCTGGTTATTGCAACTGTAACACAAGTATGGTCATTTATGCTGCCACTTGTTTATCTTGCCCAGCGTTCTATATAGGCATGACTACCAGGAAGTTGAGACAAAGAATATTAGAACATTACAGGGACATAAAAAACAAGAAAACCACTAATTCATTGTATGTACACACGAATCATTGTTCAAACTTTAAAAAGTTAATTTTTTTTGTTATTGACAGGCTATATACAAATAATTTTG
Source organism: Protopterus annectens (assembly GCF_019279795.1). Lineage (NCBI taxonomy): Eukaryota > Metazoa > Chordata > Ceratodontiformes > Protopteridae > Protopterus > Protopterus annectens. The sequence continues at coordinate 1,970,790,716 of NC_056733.1, forward strand.
GAGGGGACTTTAAAACCATGTTGGAAATAAGGGAATGTCTTTGGCAACTGAGACTTGATGCCAGCAATGCTCCTGGTATCAATGATGCACTATCCCTAGCATGTATTTTAAGATACAAGGCAGCTTGTATATAATATAAAACTATGTAAATTTAAATATTTTAACAGATATGTTTTTTATTTTATATGGAATGTTTATTACTGCACACACTGCTTTTTATGATGTTTTATTTTGGTTTATTTATTTACTCTGGGTAGCTATTACTTACTTGAGATTTTAGCAAACAAGGTATTGTTGAGCAGGACTTTAAGTTTTGATGAACAGGAACTTTAGGGGATAATTGTTTAATTTAACTACCCTCCTGCTTTTTCATCATTGATTAATCAAGCAGTAATTAATAGCTGTATTTAAAGGTTGTTTTTACTGAAGTTAACTGACTCTGAAGATGCCCATGAGGGTGAAAGCGCTTAGTCAGTTCAAGTTGCTGTTTTTTTATTTCTTCATTCATCAAATTGTGGATTAATAAAGGTTTTGTGAGGTTACCTGTTATGTTACCTTAGTGCCTTTTTGTTTACTAGGTTATAAAATAGCATTGAAGTTGTGCAAGCTAAAACAAGTTCATATGAAATTACATTAATACTATACATATAAATATATATATCACATTATAGCACTATAGGTCTTCAGACAAGAACTGTGATAAATCAATAAACTAGTGAATATTCAACAGGCTAAGATAAATAAGCACAGAACTGCTAAACTAAAAGTATTAAATTAAACAATGTACATAAATAACTGTTTACATAACAAACTATATACAGGTACAAGGCTACTTAGTATATTAACAAGAGTACAATTGGCTGTCTCCTTATAAAAGTGTTTAACATCTGTTAAGTAAAATTAACTTATGACTCATTTAGGAAAAAAAATCCAAAATGTTCTCCAAAAACTCATACTGAGAGCGAGGGTAGTAACATTTTAAAGTCGTTCATAGAGGGTTGCAGCAGTTTTGAAAAGGCATCCCCCCTCCAGGTATCATAGTTTTTTGCCTGCCCTACATATCTGGAAAATATCCTATCACACTTTTAAAGGGGATATTTTCTTCTTTCCATATTTCCTTTGCTGTATCTAGCATGCATAAAGGTCATCTGCCATATAACAATCAAAAGGTATGACTCCAATTGAGGACTAGAGCACTTTCTTTCCTTACAGCAAAGTGATGGTATGACAGGAGCTGGTCCCAGTCTTCCCCATCTATCTCTATAGCCTTTCATAAGATAGATTTTAAAGTTTTGCTAAAGCATTCAACTATCCCACATCTTTGGGGATGACACATATATATATATATATATATATATATATATATATATATATATATATATATAGACGTTTGCAGTTTTTTCACTATAAAGCACCAGCCAAGTTCTTGCATCACTATGGACATAAATGGGGTACCTTTTTCAATAAAAACATTCTCAGGAAATTTCTTCTATAGTGAACAACATTACTATTTATTTTGCTGTGGACTTTGCACTAACTCTTCACATGGATGCTGTTTCAAGAAATGTTGTTGCATAATCAGTAATTACCAAGATAAACCCACAAGGTCCACCTCCATGTATCCATATGGGCCCTCTACAATGTTTTATTGTTAAATCCTTGTTTGGGTGATATCCCTTGGCGCTTAAGGCAAACTGCACAAAAGGTATCAATGTTAATACCAAGCCAGTAAAATCTGGCCAACTTTGGTTTATATGTTCCTAAATGATCACCCAGAATGTGGCTATTTGGTAATTTCATTACAAGTGTTCTGCAAGATTTACAGTTAATAAGTTTGATTCATATATATAGCAGATCATATCTTAGCTTGAAACAATGGGTATGTAGTTGGCCAATTCCGTTCTTTTGGCTCCCTATCAACTGTCTCTTTACCCTCGCTTAGTTAGGGTCTCATTCTTCCACATTGCTTTCTTGAAATTAAAATGACTTATCTGGATGTTAGCTAAGTCAGTATCTTTGACCTCAGTTTTCTGATATGAACTAGAGTCACTATCCTCTTCTCCTACAAACAGAGGCACAATCTTTTCTCCTTCATCTAGGTCATCCCCTATAAAAAGAAACTCATGAAAATAACTTTCTTCCACCAGTGGTATTGGCTTTGTCTCTTTTCATTCCTCTAGAGTAATTTTACCTGTCTTTCTCTTAGAGTTTTCCTTCTGTTTCAGGCTGGTGCTATGCTTTGATGGTATAGATAGAGGCTTGAGGTTATTTTAGGATTCTTATTTTTCTTTTCTTTCAGTATGAGACCAGACTATCCCTTCCAGTTTCTCTTCAAGTTTTCCTAAATGTATTTTTACATAGGGGCCTCTCTTGTCAGTCGGCATACTGACTTCTTTTATCACTTTGACAGTTGGAGTCTTTTGGTAAAGCTCACACTCCCTGTCAGTTCTTAAACTTGAATTCCTTCAGTAATTTAACATGAAACTTTAGATAAGATATGCCATTAGATTTATCTAACTCTTCAAGTCTTACATTTTAACTTTGAAGGGACTGTGTATTTCTGGCTGAACCTTCCCCTCCATAACTTCAATGATTCTTTAAAATGAGGATAACCTTGGACAATGATTACATCATGAGACAAATAAGGCCCCGGTGCTACAGGATGTAAAACATCATCCAAGGCAGTTTGCAGTTGTGCTTGTGTACATTTGACACCGTGTGCACATACCATTTCATATTTCTGCTTACTATTTTGTTATGATTGCATATACATTGTAATTTTACCATTGCTTCCTGAGTGCAACAATCCTAGTAATCCTTACCCTTCCTGTGCAGTAGTACATTTCGTAAGCTTGATACTAGCATAATGATGGAAGGCAGATTTTATAATGCTAACCATTAACACATTCCATTGGTGTACTGTCTGGTATACTGTAACAGACCTCTAGATAGTAGTAATATGTTTGCAGCTATGGCATAACTGTCATTAACTAAACAGTGAATGAATAGATGTCTTTTCTAGAACTTTTACAAAATTGGATCAAATGATGATCAATTTTTTCCTTGTTATGGGTGCAGAAACATACTTAGCTGAAGGCTTATTACTAGCCCTTTCTGCATGCAGGTCTGATGCAGAGTCTTTAACTTCACGTAGTAGCATATACTCTACTGCAGTAACTAGTATTTAGGTTAGTCACTCGTTTTGTGTATTCAAATAAGACGATGAAGCTGGGTGTTCGTTTAAGTCGTTTATTACATAGAAACACATCAGGATGGAAAATAGGAACATTAAACTTAAAAAACTAACTAACTGACCGACTACTACACACATGCATGCTTACACCACAAAATGGCACTTTTGCTAGCACGTGCCAATAGACTGAATAGCTCTTAAAGATACATATACACTCTGATTTACATCCTCCCTCTTTGACTAGTTGGTTATGCAAATAAACAATGACAATTAGATGAGCATGCAAATTATACAAATATATACAAATAACAACAATCATGTCCAGTTTGCTGTCTATTTGGGATTAGGTCTGGTGATGAGATACAATCTGACCTCACAATGTAACAACTAGAACTGGGCTTAACAACAGGGACAGTCACTGGGGAATGTTCTTCTTGAAGATTCTCAGGGATATTTTCAGGAACAGAAACAGATGAAATGTTCTCTGGAACAGGAATGTTAGACAAATCACTCTGAGAATTAGAGTCTTTATTACATGCAAGATACTGTAACACTGGCTTGGACACCGGTAGTAAATGCTTTTGATTCTGCCTGAATTCCATACCTTGCAACTCAATGATGTACAATCTTGGTTCCTCACACAAATGTTTCACAAGTCCTATTCGGTCAAATCCTTTTGCTGTCTGCATCTCCACTGTCTCTCCTTCTTTCAAAGGATTCAGTGGTTTGCTGGTTTGATCATAGTAACACTCTGGGGACAAATGTTTCTTTAGTGGTTGAGTTTTTACTGCTTTGTTGTGTTTAGAACTTGGAATCAACAAATTCTTACTGATTGGTAGTGTTGTTCTGGTTTGTCTCGACATTAATCTCTGGGCAGGTGAACAAAGTTGACTGTCACAAGGAATATTTCTGAGATTAAGGAGATTTAGGAAAACATCAGTATTATCACGTTTAGATTTTCCAACAGCTGTTTTGCACTCTGAACTGCATGTTTTGCCAAGCTGTTTGACTGTGGGTATTCAGGACTGCTCATAATAAGAACAAAGTCCCAGATTTCAACAAATCTTTAGAACTGCTGACTTGTACACTGAGCACCATTGTCAGAAATGAGTTTGTGCGGACTACCATGGACAGAGAAATGTCTCTTCAACTTGGTAATGACAGTACTGGACGTGAGATAAGGAAGTAGGTCAATCTCTAATCAATTTGAATAGGAGTCTACTAATACCACGTAATGTTGACCATTCCACTCAAAAATCTCTGGAGCTACTGTCGACCAAGGTAGTTGAGGAATCTGACTTAGCTGAAGTGGCTCTTTTTGTTGATGCATTTTAGTACTATTACAAACAGAACAAGCTGAAAGTTCTTTTTTAATGTCTTTAGACATAAAAGGCCAAAATACTAGTCCTCTCTCCCTTCTTTTGGTAGAATCAGTTCCTGGGTGCCCATGATGCAAGATCTTAATGTACTCTTTTTGCAAGAATTTTGGAACAATTACTTTTGGACCTTTCATGATGATACCATCTTCCATCAAAATCACGTCTCTGTAAGGAAAATACTGCTGCACTAATAGTGGTGAAAAACATTGCTTTGATGGCCATCGTCGACTGATAAAGTGGTTTAGCTTCTAGAAAATTGGATGTGAAACTGTGTGAGTTCTAAGCTCATTGAGACATGTGGAAGAAAGATTTCTCACTTCCATGACGTCAAAAATCAGGTTTCTCATTTTCATGCTGTTCAGTGTTTTTTCTGAGCAATCTGGATAAAGTATCAGCAAGATAAAGAAGAGTGCCTTTTGTGTAAACCAAGTGAAAATTGTACTTTTGCAATGTTAATATCATGCATTACAATCTCGCAGGAGCTGTGTGCATTGGCTTTTTGAAAATAGTGACCAACGGTTTGTGGTCAGTCTCCATTTGAATAGGTTGGCCATAAATATAATCATGGAACTTCGAACATGCAAGCACAATTGCCAAGAGCTCCTTCTCTGTCTGGGCATACTGCATCTCAGTTTGGGTTAGAGTTCTGGATGTATAGGCTACTGGATCTACTCTCTTGAAAAATGACTGCACCAAGACCAAACTTCGAGGCATCACAAGAAAGAGTTACAGGTTTGTAAACATTATAATATCTTAAGGTGGGTGGACTGGAACTTTTCTGTTTCAGGACATCAAATGCTCTTTGGTGCTGTTCCAGTCAGAGACCATGTTGCATCTTTTTGTGTCAGCTCTCTCAGCAGTGCTGAAATTGCACACAAATCTGGAATGAACTTCCCCAGTTAGTTTGACCATGCCAAGAAAATGTTCTAAGGAAGTGACATTGTCTGGAGCTGACATCTCAAGAAATGCAGTTTGCTTGGAAGGATCCAGTCATATGCCTGAAGTAGTAAACAAATGGCCCACATAAGTAACTTCTCATAGCCTGAATTTGCCTTTCTGAAGATGCAGCTTAAGATTCACCCCACAAGCACATTCCAAAACTTTATGAGATTTATGTCATGTTCGACTTCACCATTGCTTCCCACAAGAATATCATCTACTATAATAGCACATGAATAGCCAGAAAAAAATTTGTTCCATTGCACATTGAAAGACTTCACTGGCAGAATTTATCCCAAACAGCATTCTCAAAAATCTATACCTGCCAAATGGTGTAGTGAAAGTGGTTAACAATAAACTCTTTGCATCTAATACAGAAAAAAACAATGGCATTAGGCATAAAAACAGCAAATTCTTCGACTGTATACATTAGATGATGAGGTTGTTTTAGTTCTTTGTTCATATCTTTTGGATCAATACACATTCTAATATCATCTGAGCTTTTCTTATGAGCTGCCACCATGGAGTATACCCATTCAGTTGGTTTATCTGCTGGACAAATTACTCCTAAATTTATCATTATGTCTAGCTTAGCTTTGACTCTGCTTTGCATGGCTGCTGGAACTTTCTGTGTTTGTCGGATGGCTGTGCTTACTTCAAGGAATAAAGAACTGGAAGTTTGCCTAACTTGTCTTTGAAAAGATAAGCATAGTCAGAAAAAGTACTTTGTGCAAAATTTTCATTGTTATAAATGCTTACATGGTGGACTTCTGCATTAAATGAAAGCAGTCCCATTTTCAAACTGTCTCTGAGGCCTAACAATGACTGCACTTGCCTTTTGACTACAAAAAATTGCAAGTCATAGCTGTTCCCAGCAGAATAACATGAAAGCACTACTGGGCCTTTGGTTTAAATTTCATCACCATAAGCAATAAGCTTTGCACACTTTACCAGATCAAGCTTCTCACCAGCACTTACTTTGGCAAACATTTCTGCTGAAATAACATTTTAATTTGAATCAATATCAGCTTTGAACTCTACAGGTCTCCCATTAATCAGAACAGTACAAACTTCATTATTTACCCACAAATCTACTGCTTCAGTTGTCTCTCCAAGCACAGACACACCATCAACATAAAGAGTAGGGTTGCAGCTTTCTAGTTGATCAACTTGCCTCTTTGAATGTTGTCTTTTAATAAAAGAATGTGCCCTTTTAGATTTACAGAACCTTTTGAAATGATTCCACTTTTTACATATGTTGCACTGCTGACCAAAAGCTAAGCACTTCTCTCACTTGGGCTCATGATTTCCCCCACAATTATGACAGTTGACTATGAGGCTTGTCACAGGTTTTGCTGAGTCACCCCTCCGCTTTACTGATTGTGCCTTGGGTTTTACTGAAGCTGCTCTGAGTTTTGCTGAAGCAGCCATGCCTTTAGGCCTGTATCTTTTTACCTCATCCTGCATACAATCAACATTAGCACTGAAAGGCACTGGAAGCATGCATTTCTCATTTGTAAGCATATTTGTGTGCTTTTCTGTGAGCTCATTTATCCGGCAAATCTCTGTGGCCTTATTTAAAGTTAAATCACTGTCTCAAAGCAAAATCTTTCTCACTGTATCATCTTTAATACCACACACACACCTGTCTTTTATTAACTCATTTCTCAAATCACCAAATTTGTAAGTTTTTGCCTTGTTTTTCAATCAGTTATATATGCTGCAAAAGTTTCACCTGGCTTTTGATCTTGTGTGTAAAATAAGTGCATTTCAATTATAATATTCATTTGCGGGTTACACATTTCTCTAAATTTACATTTTAAGCACTCAGGGTCTTTTTGCGTTTCAGCTGGTGCCACAATATGGCGGTTTCCCCCTCCTCTGAATACACAGCTGGGGCATATGGAAATGAATGCTCTTTTTCAATGGCTTTTGAACCAGGTAAATAAAGCAGAATAAATGCCTTTGTGCATGCGTCTTTTATCAGTAAAAGCAGCCTGTATGAAAATATCATACTCTTGCACAAACACTCTCCAATCTTCAGCAACATTATTATCAAATACAAGTGCAGTGGGTCTGCAAAATCTTTCTATGATGCCAACAAATGCCCCTGTAATTATGTTCAAATACACATGCATCAGGTACATGAAAAATATTCATCTGCACCATAAACTCTTTGAAATGACCGTATTCTGTGAAATAACTGTACTGTAATACTGCACACACTGGCCAACACTTTATACACTTTGGATACTTCGAATAACTTTAGTTAATAAGAAAAAGAAGCACACAGTGAAAAAATACAGTCATTTTCTGAATTGCATAAAATGTAAAAAAGAGAAGTTATTTCAAGCAATTTTGTAAGCATTTTGAGTATTTATATCGATATACCGTAGTTCTGAGCATTTTGTTTAATTAAAAAGTCATTTTGAATGGTTTGAATGCTTCATTTTATATTCATTGAGTAAAAAATCATTTGAGCAAATTTTAGCACCTGGATTTATCTTTCTGACCTGCTTGCGAGTTGTTTGAGCGTTGGAGGATTCATTCTAGTATATTCCTCCAATTTCAACTGCATGCCTCATGGCCTTGAAAAAGTTTTACTCTGGATCCCATTCTGACACCATGCTGCTCATCTTGTGTATTCAAATAAGATGAGGCTGGGAGTTTGTTTAAGTCATTTATTACATAAACACATCAGGATGGAGAACAGCAACATTAAACTTAAATGAACTAACTAACTGACTACTGCACACATGCATGCTTACACCTCATCTGCTCACTACAAAATGGCACTCTTGCTAGCATGTGCGATGTATTTATATGCACGTGCCCATAGACTAGAATAGCTCTTAAAGATACATACACACTCTGATCTACAGGTTCATCCTGGGCCCTGTTAAATTTATCTACAGAAAACATTTCCAACATTGCATTTGCACTATTTATATTAGGTTCTAGATACACATTCAAAATATGTAGTATGTCTTTGTGATCCTACCAATTTGTCCAGGACTGCACTTTAGGTAAACCACCAGTCTTTACTAAAAATGTTGTGTTTCTATTTCTGGCAACAGTGCACAACAGAGTCTTTCAAATCTATGTATGTTTTCACTGCTTCTCAAATTAGGTAGAATGACAGAATTATTTTTCAGACTGTTTAAATCCAATTTTTTTTTGATGTATACCTTTCACATGAACCTGGGTAAGCCTTTATCTACACTATCCTCCGATTCAAGCTTCTTCAGGATTGTACTGGATTATGAACTCCAGAGCTGTGGATATCTGAGTCATCAGGATAGAAATCTGCTGCTAGAAGCTTAGCAGGTGTTGATCATTTGTGGCACTTCCTACCCAAAGTGTGATTAAATGTTGCTCAGCAACCTCCTGAACACTAATCAGGTGCTGAGCAGCCACTGCACTCCTTTCCTAAAGGGCAGCAGTCAATGTTAGTTATGTCTCACTGAATCACTGATGCAATTAAAACATATCGATCTTTAGGACAATTAACTTTTTCTTTCATAGTTTATATATAACTACTTTTCTCTGGCAGGATAAGAAGTGTCTTACTAATCTGTTTTCACACAGACATGCAATACACTTCAAAAGGCTTTTATTAGTCAATGTGATTAGAATGCTTACAGAAGCATTTTGATGAATGTTTGTGACTTTTCAAAATATACATCCATTGATAGCATTGTGGTATGCTCTGACTTCTCTTCCAGAACAAGCTTAAAACATTTTTGGTTTCCATTTTATCTCCTATTTTTGTTTTTAGTATCAAATTTCAAATTAATCAAGAAATGAGGATAAGTTATGTACACTCGAGTCCAGAATCAAACATCCCCATGCTGCTATGTTCACATACTAGCTTACTGTCTTGATTACCCATCTTTCTGTACTGGTTTCCCTTTGGGTTGTTCATTCTTGTGGAGTTGTTAATACAAACAAAGCTGGAAAGACTCTTTATCCAGAATTTGAAATTATGCATATAAATAAATAAAATTGAAATAATATAACTCTGAAAAATGAAAGCAAAACAAGCAAGCAAAAAAAAAAAAAGGAAAAGAAAGAAAAAAAACTTAGTGGGATGCACCAGGAAAAACATTATTACCTAAATGTCTTGGCTGTACAACCTAAGCTGTAGAGAAGGGACGTTGGGGTAATAATGTTTTTCTGGTGCACCACACCATTTTTTTTGTTACTTTCCCATTTGCATTTTTATAGCCTGTTCTAATAAAAAGGGAAAACACATATCTCATCATTCATCGTTACTTATATGTTCAGGCTCAGACAGCTTTAGTGCCATTCTGAAAATCATGTTACTGAATTTTACATTTATTTTCTTTGCATCTGGTTCTGCTTAAAAGAGAGGGAGGGAGAGAGAGAAAATGCTGGTTAGTTCAGTTTTCACACTCTGTGAAGTCAGATGTGCAGTCCTGTGGATTTATTTTAAATTATCTATATTTTATTCATCCTTTTAATATTATCAATATCCATTATTGTTGCTCAGTATTATCATTTTTAAATAAATATATTTAGGTTGGCTTGTAGTCTTAAAATGAATTTCATATACTGCATTCTAGTGTCAGTATTTGTTTCCACTTGCAATTAATTCTGAGTTATTACAGCTTATGTTTAAGTGGAACAGTGGCATAGTGGATAGAGTTGTTTCCTCACAGCAAGAGGTCCCCCAGTTCAATTCTCAGTTGGGATACCTTCAGTGTAGAACCTGTATGTCCTCCCTGTGTTTGCATTGGTTTCCTTCAGGTGCTCCGGTTTCCTCCCACATTCTGAAGACATGTGGATTGGACACTCTAAATTGGCCATAGGTGTGAGTGTGTGGTGCAGAAGGCCTACTGCGGCAGTGTAAGCCTTGGCTCTAGATGATTGTCACTGGTGAAGTAACACCCCCAGCCCCATGTAGGAAAAAACGGGTTGTGGCTGTATGGATGGCTTGGTAAGTTTAAAATCCTACAACAGTAATGGGACGACATTTTAAGTGTGCCATAAAACTCACATTTTTTTTTTGTTTAGTAAAGGTTCCTTAATTGAATAAACATTTCATTGTACCGGATGAACAGTTGCCTATAATTGCTCTTAAAAGCAAACTGATTGCAAAGATACTTTGGCCACTGTTGTAGTAATGGCAGAAACCTGCACCCTTATCTGTGAGGTTTCCCCTCATACTTCCTTACTTAAATACTAGCTAAATGTCCGTACAACCATAGCCCGATCAAAGACCACCAACTCACTCCCTTTCTGCAGCAGAAAACAGTCCAATCTACAGCTGCAGTTCAAACACCACAGCAAGCATCAATGTTCCCCATGTCATACAACCAAACACTTCAAGCTAACATAAATAAACAACTACAGATCACATTCATTGAAAATAATTTCTACATAATTTACACTAGTCACTGTGCAGCTATTCAGTGTTTTTGGCCAAAAAAAAGAATCAGTGAAGCTCTATTTTTGTAGAGTAATCTGAGATTGAATGTTTGATTTGTTAAATGGCTAAGTGAATTTTCAGACCCGTTTCAGTCATGAACTTGGTCAGAAGGGGAATGTTAAATGTAAAATATATGACCAGTTTAGAATAATTTCTGTCATGTTTCTGCAAGATGGGAAAAAATGGAGAAACTGGAGAAAACCCATGCAGAAATAGGAAGATAATGCAGATTTCATACGGAATTAAGCTAAAGATCAGGTTTGAAACCTGAGCTGTAGGCCAGACATTTTTAACTACTGAGTCACCATGCTCCACAGATCTTTGGTGTAGTAGTCAAAGTTTTTCATGTTTCAACCCTGATACTGTTCCACATTAAGCAGCAAAACCAAATACCAGGTATTCAGAGCAACAGGTAAAATAAGTCAATAAATTAGTATTAAATAAAGTATAACGCTGCAACCAGTGGATTAACACAAAGCTTAATTATATGGTAAAGAATAAACCTAAAATTAAGCCTTTGCTTAGTGCCTGGAAAGATTCATCAAATAAGATACACATGCTTAAACTAGTTTTATATGCCAAATAATTAACATTTAGTAACTGATGCATCATATGAAAGAAATGTAATTGCTCAAATGCTATTAGTATTGTTAAACACTAAAATGTCCACAGATAGTTTAATTTCCTTTAAAAAATCTGACTTTGACATGTTAATATTACATTTATTTTTTAACACTTTGTTCATAATTCAATCCATTACATATCACCACTTTATGTTGCTAACAGTTGTTGCTTCTGTCAGTTTTATTTCCTACATATAAACTTAAAAAGAAAGCTGTCATCACACCCTGTGGAACAACTGTGCTTAGACTTAACTTATATAATTTGTATCAACACTGCCTGGTCTCATTATGCTGTCTTTTCATTATGGCTCAGTGCTTCGGATGCCTGACCATGGATTGCAATGGATTCATTGCCCCTTATGTGCCAGGACTGGTTGTGCAGCAGTTTTTCTCAGGGTTCAGTGCCTCTAGTTCCTGGCCTGGATTTGCAGCAGTTTTCTGAATGACTCATGCTTGGTATCTGTGTAGCTACTATCTCAGTAGGTACAGCTGTACAGCTGCTTGTTTCTGTTCTTTTTAACTGTTTTAATATTAGAATGTCTATGGCTGTACTATGTTTTTAGTACTTATTAGTACTTGGCCTAGCTGTGCAGTTGTTTTCTTTGTGTCCTTGCTGCCTATCAAGCATTATTGTAGCTGTCTCGATGTTTTGTTACATCTCTTTGCTGACCTGGTCTTGCACTACTTTCCTCAGTTTGGTGATGTGTGTTAGTTGTCTTCCTTGCTGCAGTACCTCAGCCAGGTCAGCACCGACTACCTTGGCATGCAGTGACTTTTTCCATGCTCAGTGTGATAGAAGTATCAGAAGCCTGATTATTAGCTTTCTTAATGCTCACTGCCCTACTACCAGACCCTTGTTGCTTAGCGTCTATGTTCAAAGACTGTCTGTCTAGTAATTTGCTCAATGTCTCTGGTTTCTGGCCTGGTTAGAAAGCAGTTCCCTTAATGTTCAGTTTCCCTGGTTCCTGGCAAGTATGAACATCAATTTTCTCAGTGCTTATTGCATGATCTCGCTGTGTAGTGATCCTGTATTAAGTATCCCTGCCGCCTGGCCTGGATGTGTAATAGTTTCATCAGTGCCCCAGTGCCTGAACTGGATGTCTAGTAGTTTTCTCAGTGTCTGCATTTCCTGGTTTGGCTGTTTCATAATTTACCTGGCAGGTATGAACAGTGTTTTTTTCACTGTTCAGTGCCCCAGTACCTCATCATGGTGTGCAGTCATCTCATTGGTCAGTATCCCTGGTGACCAGCCTGGATGTGTAGTATTATCACCAGTGCCACAGTGTCTGCCCTGGATGTATAGTAGTTTTCTCAGTATGTTTGGTGTCTGACCTAAATGTACTTTCATCTGTGTCCCTGGTACCTGACCTGGATGTAAAATAGCTTCATCAGTGTCTCTGGTACCTGGCCTAGATGTGGACTAATTTCCTCAGAATCTCTGATACCTGGTTTGAATGTGGAGTACTTTCATCAGAATCCGTGGTACATGACCTAGATGTGCAGGCATTTCCTTAAAATCTCTGGATGTATAGTAATTTTCTTGGTGTGTTTGTTGTCTGATCTAAATGCACTTTCCTTTATGCCCCTGCTGCTTGGATTGGATATATAATACCTTCCTTGCTGTCTCTAGCTCCTGACCTGGTTTTGAAAAGGAATGAACTCTGGCTTCACATAGATAGGGAGCTCATTCCATTGTGCAGTGATCTTTTGTGACACATATCAGTCCCTCCAGCAGGTTCTTTTTATATTGCAAACAAAGTCCAGGTCCTTGGGACTACTGTTTCTGGTATTCTTTGTCTTGTGGATGTGCAAGAGATCCATCAGAGCTGGATCTAAGGACACCTTATATGGTAGGCATAGTACGCTTCTCAGTAACTTGTTGGAGATGGAGTACAAAAATAGGACCTTAAGGCAATCTGTGTAGCCCAAAATATTCATACCCTGGATTCTCCTGGTAAGAAACCTTCAAGGGCATTCCAACTATTACAAGTGCCTGGATAGGTACATTCCAAAGGGGGCATTGTAGTCAATAATGGGTCAGATAAGGGCTGAGTAGAGTGGCACTATTACTTCCTTGGCCATGGATGCCATACCCTTGTTAATGAGTTGGGTGATAGAGATTGATTTTCTTACTATCTTGGCCACATTTTGGTAGAACACTAGATTACTGTCTACATACGTTCCTGTATTCATAACTTTCTGGTCAGCTCTTAGGCATGTTTTATTGATGAAGTGATTCGCTTTGGTGGATGCTTTCCCAAAGGACACTATCATGCATTTCTTTGCACTGAGTTTTAATCTGTGTATTTTGCATCTCTCTTGGAGTTGGTCTCACCAATCCTGACTTCTTGCATCCTATGAGCCAGCTGGCAATCCAGAAAGCTATGCAGAGATTTATGCCTAGTTCTGAGAGTTTGTCAACAGTACCCAAGTGGGATAATTGTACTGAGTGCCTTGGCCAGGTCAAGGTGAGTGGTATGCACCATTTTCTCCCTCATCCATAGCCATGGTGACCCTCTTGAAGAAGTCTATCAGGTTACATAGGCAAGCCCATCCCTTAACAAAGCCAAACTGGGATAGGTATTGTATCTGTAGGTTGCCAATGGCCTTGTTGATCAGTTCCATGATAATTTGTTCCAAGGTTTTCATATTAGACTTGTCAGACTGATGGGTCTGTATTTCCCATGGTCAGTTGATGGTCCATCCTTATGAAGATGGATGACAGTTGTGGCCCTCCATTTACCTGGCATGTAACCTGTTTTGAGGCTGTAGTTGAAGAGTGCTTCAAGTGGTCCTGCTAGGTGATGTTTTAGGCTATTTATGAGGCAACTGGAGATATTGTTGGAGCCCACTGAAGAAGTGTTTTGGGCCTTAGTGAACACCTCTAGAACCTGCTCCCTGTTGATAGCTGATTTGCTGCATACATAGATTGAGACACCTCTACATTTAGCCCCGTCCTGTCAGTCTTAATGTGTGGTAGGCACTGTAGCCTTCCACTACTGGACTACTTTCTGTGGCTTTAAATCAAGTCTCAGTAACAGCACAGATGTCTACATGTTCCAGATTGAAGAGAGCTTGTAGGCTGTGGAGTTTCTTGTTTAGATCCCTAGCATTGAGCAGTAACACCTTCAGGTTGCTTTGAGTTTTTTTTTTTTTTTTGCTATATTGATACTTTTGTAATTAAAGGTCATCAGGGAAAGGATAATGTTTTAACCAATATCCAAAACCCCAGAGGCCACAAGTGCAGACCATCCTTGTTAAAGCAAAGTGGTCTGTTAACCATCTTTTCCTATGCTGATAGATATTGGATTCCCCTGTGGTGACAGCAGAAACTAAGCCAATTATTAAAATCAATCTTTTTTCTGTTCATACTTTGGCATCAGCCGTGGTGAAGGTTGAATGCTTCTCATTGCAGGCATGTACCTGCCTGTGACAAATATTCAGAGAGATCCATGATGTCTCTTTTCATATAGTCCACTGAGGTACGCCTCAGTTAATTTTTACCCACATAGACTATGACAGAATCATATTGGCACCTGTGGTTCAGTGACTTGAGTGCATGCATGATTGTGTAGATTAGATGCCCAGATGGGCATCTAATCATTATCTTCTCCATGTCCAGCCTGGTGAGAGGAGTTTCTATGTGTCACACAACAGAATCCCCTTTGACAAGAGTACTAGGTAAAGTGTTTGTTTGCCTTATGGGCTTTGTTCAGAAGGGATCATTGGGTGTAGGCTTATGTGTAGTGGTTAGGTATTGCTTTTGATGTGTTGTTTAGTGACTGCTGAGAGTAGGTTTGCAATTTGATGACTTAGGAGTTCTTTGAGGTTTGGAGAGCTTAAATGCCTCAGAATAAGAAGGTCTATGTGTGTTTGGTGAGCAGAATGTGTGAAGGATGTAATGTGCGCATGTTTTTGACAACCCTGATTGCAAGTGAGATTTTTGCCTCCAAGGAATTTATGTGCATACATCTTTTGTATACTGTATTAGTTTCCTTAAGGATTAAAAAGGTTGTCTGAGTACATGAAACAATTGCTACATTGTCTCATGATGTCCGTATCTACCAAGCTTGCCACAGAAATAGTAGGAATTTGCAAATCCATGTTGTCAGGACCTTCATTAGGGTTGAACTGTTGTGGTTTAGGGTCTTGGTTTTTCAGGGGTCACCTGAGTGGTGTCTAGGGTGAAGGCTAGTGTTAGATATAGTGCTATGATCTGATATTAGTGCTGATTGATATGCTAACTAACTGCCCTAAACTTAGCTCCATTCAAAGCTTTTCTGTGTTACATGTTAAAGTTCTAAGTACTAGCTTTATAGGTTTGTTACTGTACAGGGTACTGCTAACCACCACTGAGTAGTGAACAGCTCTGCAAAAAAGTGCCTAGTTTATAGCAGACAGAAAAATCTGAAAACTAACTTCTGTGCCATTGGCCAATAAATAACTACACTTTAACCTCCCTGGAGTGCCTCGTAACTCAAAGACACTGGGTAAATACCTTCTGTCACAAGATGGATTATTCTGGAATTTCTTAATGTAAAAGCACTGCAAAAGTAGCTCTTGTGTGCAGATTGACACCCAACTAGGTCCCTAAAAAGCCCTATGGCTGATGAAACAATCTCACTTTAAGCCTGCCTGTGTATTTCCCTACTAGGAATGATCATGCTACTTAATTACTGCCACTAGAATAGCAGTCCAGTCTTCTTAATGTAAGAATACACTTTGGTTAGCTAAAAGTGAAAAGGTACCAACTATGTACAAGTAATTGTCACTTATGCTCCCTTGTGTGTTTCCCAGCTCTGACAGACCAGGCTACTGTTCTATTCCCACTAGAGAGAATTGCAGTCTCAGCCTTCTTAATGTAAAACACACTTTGGATATACAAACGTGAAAGGTATGGAAAACAAATCAAATTAGTTGCTACAACAAGTAATTCTCTCTTTAAGCTTCCTTGTGTGTTTCCCATCTTGGACAGACCAGGCTACTTTTGTACACCCATTAGAACTGCAGTCCCAGCCTTCTTACTGTAAAAACATACTTTGGTTAGCTGTAAGAGAAAAGATACCAGAAACATTTTCTAACAGCTAGTTAGTAATTGCATGGATTCAAAGGCAGAAAAGCCGGCAATAAGTAACACACACACTTCAAGGCAGTTTCAAAATACACTAACAGTCTAAGGGGAGGGCCTTCCCAGTTTTTTCTGTTAATAACCAGTAAGAAGAGCAGAGGGGATAAGACTGGGAGGAGAGTCTAGCATGGGTTATACAGTAGGAGCAGGAAGCTCAAAAGCCTCCAAGTAGAAAACCAAAACCGAAATAGGAATGACGGGAGGGACCCAAAAACATCTTGACATAGCAGAGAAACCATAAAGCAATGCAGACTATAAAAAAGACTTAAATTAAAAGCTTTAACTTCTAATGAACAGCAAAAAAACACACAAAACTGATTTAAATGGTAAGATACCACCAATTATAAATGTACTTAAAATGTACTTTTCTGAATGCAAAAATGTAGTCCAAATGCTTTTATCAAGCTTGCAGCAGTGTCAAAACTGAGATGGCAGACTGCTTGTGTAATGTAAAATACCAAGGAAAGACAAGGTTAATTACCACAGGCTGTAGTTAAAATTAGCTACAACAAACTCAGAAAAACACATAGGAACAGCAAAGAATCCAAAAAGCAATGCAGACTGTAAAAAATTACTTAAATTACTATCTTTAACTTCAGATAAAGAGCCAAAAGCACACAAGACTGATTTAAATTGTAAGATAAATGCAATTATAAATATACTTAAAATGCACTTCTGTAAATGCAAAAAATGTAGTCCAATGCTTTTCTGAAGCTTACAGCAGTCTCAAGACCGAGATAATACACCCCTCAAACTCTTAGAAATTCAACCATCACTGGTGAAAATTTAGACTACAAAATCCCAGCTGAAAGTTGCACCTCTGGATACTTCATCAGTTTACTTCCACATGGTATCCTTCTGCCTGTTCTCCAGGCTTCCACATCCATAGCTTTCAACAAAGCATGCCTATCACCTTTTAAAGGACATAGATGAATAGATGATATACTTTGTCAAAGTAAATTAATTGAAGCTCATTCAGTTAAGACTGAGACACAGAACAAGCAATGCACTATGCCCACTACACTGCCTAATCTGATTGTTTTATTACCATATTAAGTAACTATGTGTTGCACAGATATGTGGTTTGAGTATGTCCTGCGTGACCATACCACAGGGCAAATAAAACATTTTCATCAGATTGTTCACTTGGTCTTGGATCATCTTAATGTTGCTGTGGTAGCAAGCTGAATGGGGAAGAAAACTTTCTGTCCCCAACATTTGTCTCACGTTCATTGTGTTTTTTTTTTTTAAGTAGGTACTTTCAGGCAAGCTGACAAATATAATTTCTCTAGCATGTCCTGAATTTGCATCAGGGCCTCCTTCCAGTGGACAGTGTTTTATGTACTTCCCATGGGAGGATCCCAGAGGGCATCATCACAAAGCGCCCAAATCACTGCAACTGACTCCTTCCTACAAGGCTATCTTAGATTAATGTTACTTTCACTCTATCACTGAGTGAGGCCAGCTACACAGTGAAGGAATTCTGTTGCTTGTCAAAGCTGATGACTGATGGTGATCATGGGACATATGTTAACTTTAAAATGGAGAACATTGTACTGTGAACTGGTTCTTACTTCGCCCATCCAGTACAACATCTGCAGAACTTCCACCAATTCTGCCAGCAGCTTCATGTTCTCCTCCGTCCTCACTTATGAAAATGATCCAAAATACCAGTTTGCTTTAACAGGCCTCATTGGTGTTGTATTAAACCTGCTCCTTACATCAGCTCTATCAAGCATTACACCCTTCATGTTTTATTAACCTATGGTGTTTGCCTCGTTTGCAGAGACAATTAACCTTTAAATGACAATGTTTACAGCAGTGGGAGACAAAAATGAGCTTCAGGTGGCAATTGTTTGGTGGATGGATTGGTGCAGGGACCCTTTTTGGCCATTGTCCCAGGTCAGAAGCATGCAGAAACAATGCACAGTGAAAGTTTCTAGCATATAGCTTGAACCTGACCAGGTAGTTAACAAAACTGCAGAAGTGAGCTGAACTAGATCACCATTCTATTAATGTTACAAAGCAAGCTTAATAGGAATAACTGAAACAGGTAATTGTAGTGACAGTATACAAAACATTTGGAATGTATAAACAGCTGAAGGATATTATTAAACTGATGATTTTTCATTATGTTTTTTCCTCACCATGCTTTTCCTCTGCTCATCTCAACTCTGCCTTCATTATAGTGCATTATCATTTTACAAAAACATATGAAATCTGCATGTCAAATGTGCAGAGCAAGTAAACACACTATCTTCCACTGTGCTGCCTTCATGGAACTTCAGTCAACAAGTGTATTTCAGTGATTAGTCTTCTAGCCTCCATTAATGCATGCTTCTATAGTTTAAAATCTCTCTGCCTTCAACAATGGTTTTAGAACTGCACATCAACTACTCTATTATGCTTCTAAGAGCTAGTATCTCAGGCACCATGTGTATTATTTAAAGCCTTGTGACCAGCATGTCATCAAAGCTCCAACCTTTGTGCCAGTGGAGCTGACTAGGATAATGTGTACATCTGATAGTCTTAACATTTTATATTAAAATTCCTGTGAGTATAAAAATAAACTTGCAAACCTTTTTATCATGGGGTAGGGTGAAAGAGCAGCAATATCCAAAAAGGCTTAACCACATCCATATAAAAATTAATTGAAAACCAGTTATTCTAGCAGTTAGCACAGTTGATTAAAGCTATGATCTGTTAATGAACTGCTCCATGTATTACAGGGTTTGATTCCTTCAGACTCTATTTCCCTACTGCATGACTTTGAGCAAGTAACTTAATCAGGCAATAGTAGTTGGAAAATCCTAATAGGCTCTTCAGTGGTCTCCTTGACCACACACCTTGTAACTACCTACAAGCCTGTGAACCCTTGCAGATTATGACGTTAGGGTTCTAAAGACAGTGAGCAGATTTCAGGTTTCATAGAACATGTAGTCTGATGCCACTGAACCTATCAGGTGCAGAGCAGTATGTTGCTTGCTGGCTACTAGTACATTTCCACATGATTACAGGAAAGTATTACATGATAAATTCTGCTGCAAGATGCATGTCCTGAGCTATTACTAGCTCTAGTACTACATGCCTAGGACACTATAAGCTGTGAATTAGGCTCCATCATGTACCACTGTGAAGCTTGTAGCAACAGCTGTACTAGTCATTCAGGGAGAAGCACAGAGACAGGCAAAACCAGCCTGCCCTCTCTAGCACTGCATGAGATGAAAGCTTTGTTTACACAATGCCTTGATGGCTTCAATGATAAGATCATTCCACATCTTTGCCAGTCATAGTTTAATAGGTGTGTACTAGGCTAATGGCTCTGGGGCCTTTACAAGCCTAGCCCATAGAAGTGCCCTGGCATTGTGCCACCCGTATGTGTTCTCCTGCCACTGGGTGTTACACACAATCAAATGCCTTCAACAACTACAGATATGAATCTGAAAATCACAACATACTAGCACCAAGTTTGTCATGGATAAAGTTGTTAAGGGTTTGAAGTTAAAGGTCAGGAAAAATCGCTCTGAGGACTTCCTAGAGAGAAGCACCCAGACCTTACAATTCATTTGGTGTGGCCATACACAGACATTGGCTTTGTGTTTGTCATCTATTAGTCATATTATTTTCCATTCCTATCTGACGTGTCACAGGGTTTTATTTGTGACAGATATCATCTCACCAATTTCACATAGTATCTGACTCTCACCACAACCACCATAATACCAGAACTCTGTTCCAACTCTTTGCAGTTTTGCATCTATGCTGTAGCACAATCTGGACTGGATTCCTGCACAGCAGTTTTCAGAGCAATTGCTGGCTTATTTAGCACCTGATGCAATTCTTCAATCTGGTGACCCTCAACTCTAAAAAATATAGAACAAAAAAAAAGGTCCATGTTCCATAGCCTGAGTGCCTGGCCATAACACCTAACCTACCTCTAGGGATCAGTAAACCAGCTCTTTTTCTGCTCTCTTCAATGGAAGAACAAAAAAAAATTCCCGTAGTGCTTTTCAGAACAGACGTAAACCAGGTTCCATTCTAAGCTCCTCAACACTAAGTGAAGAGCAAAAAACAAAAAGAACATCTTCTTTTTTTAAAAAAAACTGTAGCAAACCACTTCCTGCAAATATAGCACATCTCTTGCCACATCTTACGAATAACTTATACCATACATGCTTCAGCTATTAATTTCCATGTCATCATTCAGTAATGCTGGCATGAAAATGAATATAAGCACTGCACTACAGATTGAATGGTATCTCCTAATCATACCATATAATAACTTGTGCCCTCTTCACCCCACCCTAACTATGTCTCTAGGATTAAGTCAACACTAAAACTGAATCTGACTTAGCTAGAGTTGCCACATGGCTAGTGAATAATTCAGCCAACTTGTGTTTTCTCCGGATGAAGGTAATTTTACAACTCATACTCTATGCTCACTACCCTTCCTGTGAAGGAAATGCATCAGATGTTCAGTTGTAAGCGCATGAAAGCTATTCCAGATTGAATAAAAAGACCAATATTTTCTCCTGCTCAGTGGTGCTTATGTAAATGAGTTTGCCTTTGGTCCTTGGGCATACAGTCATCGATTCACTCACCCTGTCCCTTTCATTTCTAATGTTCCCTGTAAAGTACATAGCTATATGAACCATCAGTTCCCTGTTGGGTTTCTGCTCATTTACATAAAAATGAAAAGAAGACCCTTCCATCACTTATTCCTGTTACAGAATAATCATTAGTACTATCTGACCCCAACAACAGTAAAGCAACAAGTGAGAACACAGAAGAATAATCCTGCCAAAAAATGAGATAAAGGGCCCAAAAAAAACAAGAAACAACTTTTTAAAAACAAAAACAGGCACCAATGGAGGTGAAATGATTGAATCTAAATACTTGTAATGGAAACGAAAGCTGAGTTAATTCAGTACATAAACGCACACATCACACAGCGTTTTCATCCACTGGACCTCATCAGATGTATCAAAATGTATCCAAGCTGTAACAAACATATTTATACCCCTTCCCTCTATAGTTAATTAACCAATTAATGATTTATTCAAAACAATTGATGTACTGTAACAAACATTAACCCTTCTGTGTTCATTAGTAAGTACATACTCTAGCTTAAAAATATGCTATTAATACATAACAAATATATAGAAACTTTCTACTTAAAACCTATTTGCAATCATACAAATTTACTAGTATGCATAAAATTTGTACAAAAATGAAGCTCATATGTTTGAAATAAATACATTTAAAATAGTCATACATACTCCTAAGGGTTTTAATAAAAGACAATTAAAAATGTATGCTATATATATATATATATATATATATATATATATATATATATATATATATATATATATCCTGCAGGAGAACTTGCAGAAAAATATGTATTTATTCACATGCTTGTCCTTGAAATAGATTTAACAAAATATTAATGTTATAGTATGAACAACAAGTGAAAAAAGTGCTTTGAATCTAATTCATACAATAAATCCTACAATTTAGCTGCCCTCATCCTTAAGATGGAGGCAATAGAAATGTGTTCATTAAGACCTGGGAGTCTGTTGGCTTCAAGCAATAACTGCCAATAAAGTTCCCTAACTTCTATCCTATTCTCCCAAGGTCCCCCCTAGTATCCTGATGCACCATTTCTATTACAAAAAAAACAAAAACAATTTTCCTCCAACACATGTCATGGTATGTTTATATATTGCATTGTTGCCGTCTTTTATTCTAATGACATTCAAATGTTCATTTGTTCTTCTTTTTAGTTTGCGTGTGGTCTTTCCAATATAAAATGCACCTCATGTTTTACATAGGGCTAGATATATCAAACCTTCACTATTACAATTGGAGAAGCTACCACTCCTAATGGTATACTGCCTATCTGGGAATATATAAAAAATCTTGTCTCAAAATATATGTACATTGGGTACATGTTCCACATTTGTAAGTCCCTAACATTTTTCCACTTGGCCCTTTGTAGTTCTTCTCCAACAATTCCTTAAGGTTTTTACCTTTTTTATATGAACTCATGTTAGTGTGAACTCATTTTATACAATATCTAAACATGACTACTGAATTTTTAAAATTTACCCACCATATTTCTAGAGAAGAGATGAATTTCCTGGATGTTTCTATTAAAAAGGACAAACATCTACAGCAATTCACCTCAAGAGTATACAGGAAGGATACCTTCTCTAATTCTTATTTATACTTTAGTAGTTCACACTCACACAAACAGAAAAGAAGTATTGTTAAAGGGCAATTCATCCGTAGTAGTAGGATGACATCTAGAGATGTGGACTTTGAACAGGAAAGTTGGAAGTTGAGGGATATGTTTTTAGCCAGGAAATATCCTGCATCAGTGGTGGAGGAAGTGATGGTAGAAGTAAAAAATGCCAGAACCTTTAGATTTGCCCCAATTTTGGGATGTGAAAAAGTTGAAAGTTGCAAGTTCTCCTGCAGGATATATATATATATATATATATATATATATATATATATATATATATATATATATATATATATATATTAACATACATTTTTTAATTGTCTTTTATTAAAACCCTTAGAGTATGTACTTACTAATGAACATAGAAGGGTTAATGTTTGTTACACTACATCAATTGTTTTGAATAAATCATTAATTGGTTAATTAACTATAGGGGGAAGTGGTATAAATAGGTTTGTTACAGCTTGGATAAATTTTGATACATCTGATGAGGTCCAGTGGATGAAAACGCTGTGTGATGTGTGCGTTTATGTACTGAATAAACTCAGTTGTCATTTCCATTACAAGTATTTCGATTCATTTCACCTCCATTGGTTCCTGTTTTTGTTTTTAACACAGAAGAATATTTGAACATACTTAATATTAGACATGTGTAGATTAGTACATTTCTTATTCATTTTCTGATTACTTACTTCACCATTCAATGCTATTGGGAAACTAGAGCCTTAGATAAAGAAACTGTCCTGAAAAGATGCCAGCCCATTATAGGATAGACACACATACACACACACACACACACACACACACACACACACACACACACACACACACACACACACACACACACACATGGCATATACACCCACAGGAATTTTGGTGGATTGCTATCTTAGCTACATTTAGGAAATAACACTGATATATGAGCATTAAATTCCATCAAGAAATATATTTTGAAAACCCACTGAACATATATATCCTTTTCAGAGGTGACCTGAAAACAGTGTCTGAATAAGTTTAAGTGACTTACTCAGAGTCACACAATAAGCAGATAGAAGCTGTGAAAATTAAACCTAGGGTTGCTGTAGTTTCTAGATAGTCCACCAAAACTCCCGGGTAAGTATTATGTAAACATGCATTATGGAAACTGTTCTGTGTGTTTTAATGTTATAAAGCTTACACATTGATTTATCACATATATGGTCCAAAGATCCCCAGTGGGAAGTACATTGAATTTCTTATTTAAGAAAAATAGGAAGGCATTGGACTCACAAATTACTTTAATGCAATTTTTCCCACATCTTTTTGTTTCAGGTCACTAAAAAATCCACTGATCCCTGTTTATGCATATAAATGATTTATCTGAAACTCTGAAAACTACATTTTGCTAATGCATTCTTGAAGCACTTCAAAAAGGTGTTACAAGTGCTAAGGAATTTGAACAGTAGTTGCCCTGCTTAGTTTGTGTTGTGTTTATTATGCCTTCTGCATGCATTAAGTATTCTTAAAAGGAGGACGTTAATATGAGTGACTTTTGTTCTCAACCGAACTAATGGAAGTGAAAGTATGCTATATACAAAGTTGTAATTTCCCACTTGCTGTTATAATTTTTTGAGCAACATTAATAAAATATTTAAAGGTACATTTAAATGCTTTCATTTCCTTCCCAGATGTGAAAAACTGGTTGGCAATGTTTGGATTTCAGCTCAGCAACATCATACCGGGTTTCCCTAGAGTGCGAACATATTTTGTGGAGCCTCCATATGAACTAACAGAAAGTCAAGAATGTGAAAAGGGACAGGTATGTCAGGAGTACGAATCACAAATTCTGCATATAAATTCTGCATATAACTCACCATTTATTTTCTACTTTTAAAAAATTATTTTAGCAGTGAATTCCTTACAGGTAGATGATTAACATTAAAAAAACAAAGGTGTTTAGTGTATGTGGCAGCAACTTTGCACAAACAGTGGGATAAACGCAAACCATGGTACAAACAAGACCAGGCCTTGCAATGTCATAAATCAGGAATATGGTGTTTCCAGTACTGCAAAAATAATAAATGGGTAACATAAAAAATCAAATAAAAAACATTTTGGGACTCTCTCAGGATACAAATGCAGTCAGTAATTAACTGCAGGTGATGGAAAATGGTCACAGCAACATTGTGTTCTGCTTGAGTGCATCTGTTTTAAGGCTAAATGGCAGAGGAATGTAACTTCAATAATCAGGTTACAGATGACCGTTAGGACAATTTAGTCACAGGACTATAATCTATGTTTTTATTTAATTTAGTCACAGGCTTATGATCTCTGTTTATTATGTTTTGTTAGTCAGCCATTTAAGTTGGCTTGTCTATGGATCTTTTCTGTCTTTACCCAAGCTAGAGACACAAGAATCATAACAAACTGCACTGTGATGACAGACTCATGGCACATTCAATGTAACATGGCTTATCAGCATTACAAAGAACGTCACATTTGACATATAACTTACAGATTGACATCCATCCATTTCCCATTATCCTTTATGGAGTTCGAGGATGCAGGAGTTTAACAAGATAGCCAGCAGGTGGAAGGCTTTTAAGCTCATTCTAGAACAGGTGCAGATGTATTACAGAATGCACATGTTCAGCTACTCACGCACTGCACCTGTTCTAGAACAGGTGCAGATGTATTACAGAATGCACATGTTCAGCTACTCATGCACTGCACCTGTTCTAGAACAGGTGCAGATGTATTACAGAATGCACATGTTCAGCTACTCACGCACTGCACCTGTTCTAGAACAGGTGTAGATGTATTACAGAATGCACATGTTCAGCTACTCACGCACTGCACCTGTTCTAGAACAGGTGCAGATGTATTACAGAATGCACATGTTCAGCTACTCACACACTGCACCTGTTCTAGAACAGGTGCGGACGTATTACAGAATGCACATGTTCAGCTACTCACGCACCGCACCTGTTCTAGAACAGGTGCAGATGTATTACAGAATGGACATGTTCAGCAACTCATGCACTGCACTTAAACTTTTGGGCAGTTTGGAGTCTCTCCAGTTCACTTGCTGGATGCAACAATTAATTACAGACAATAAATATCAACAAAACCCAACTAAAAATTAAACAAATATATCAAAAACATCTAAAGTTTAAGCTTCTTAATAAGGAGTAGTTACAAATGACAAATGCGAAAGTAGACTTTTTCACTCACTAAAGCACTGATATTTAAGGTACTCCTGCAATTTGGAATTATTTATTAAAGCACTTCTCATTTCTTAAGAAAACTGGAAGATGATTTTAGCATACAATGGCAACCTTGTTAAATGCATTTTCTGACATACTGGCAGATTAAAAGAGAGACGAATTAAGATGAGGGCACCCTCTGGTTCTTAGTGGATAATGGCACATGGCAGTATTTAGCCCATGTATAAGGTATAAGGGTAGACAGTATTCCTAGTGCAAAGTTTATAAGTTAACAAAATTAGCATTAAGTCAGTACTATCCATTATTTTTTGGGGTTCCAGCTGCTTCACAAGGATCAGACCTCTGAATAATCAGTTGTTCCATTTTTATCTCATGTGGTGAAAGCTGTCAAAAAATATTCATTTCCTAAGACCCAGTGAAGCAGAAGGCAAAAGCCAGTCATAAAGGCCATCATTCAGGCAGCTATCAGGGCATTTCTTTTTCTGGTCCCAACTCATCTGTGCATGCCAAGTTAGCATTAACTATGGAGGAAATGGAATGAGCACCATAGCGTTCGTCTATTACTCACTTCCTTAAGTGATGTAAACACATAGATGGCCCCGCCTCTTGCAACAAGCACATTGTACACATTTATCTGGTCTGCATCAGTGAGATTGGTGTACTTTGCATGCCCCTGGACATGCACCCCACTTCTCCCACCGAGGGAGATGAATGGGCACAGCCCCATCACTCTTCTGCCTCCCCACCCAGCACCAGCAAGTACATGTTACAATAATCAAACTTGGGGCATCTGAGCTGTAGTCAAGGCTTTATTCCAATATGACAGTGGAAGTGGTAGGACTTCCCATGATTTGAAACCATGTAGACTTATGTTCAAACATTAGTACTTCTTAGACTTGCTACCTAAACCATCATATTTTATTCAAGGTAATTCAGAGGATAATAATTGCCAGCAACGTTATGGAGGGTACCAGTTTTAGCAAGTCAGTTTTCACTGAATCCAGTTTCAGTGATACACAATTATCAAAATCCCATTTCATTGAATTTATAGAGGATTGTGGGTTTGCATATTGTTTCTATGAAGTTAGGTTTTCAATGCTCGTAGGTTCATAGCTAAGTACTATGCTAGCTGTCCTTGTGGGCCACTTTAAGCCTAGCCAATTTCCCTTTTTTTTCTCAAAATACCCTCTCCCATTTGGTTATAGATTAATCTTACCCATCCCATGGTTGATAATTATATATTCCTCCTAATGAGATAACTTAAATTGTACCATAGATAATTTGAAGGGACCCATGCATGGGATAAAGCATTTATGGCTGCATCTCTCCATTAGTATTAGAGGGGCCAGTCCTGCAGTAAATTTTCTGTTTCCCAACCATAGTTCTAAGTTGTGCTTGCATATGTACATGGATGAACTTTGTATATAAATGGGAAGTCTGCTCCACAGCAGCTGTATCTTCTGTAAAATATACCTGTCCCTCCAAATTATTCTGTTGATTTTCCAGAAGAAGTTTAGATCCCTAGACCAAGTATTTCTGATGCCATTTGACTTGCTGATATGCAACAAATCCACAATTAATTGGTCAAAGGATGCCTTGTAGGATACCAAGTATATTGCCAATAGTGCTTAATATAGTACTCAATGTTCAGGAAGTCATGCTCAGTGCTTGGAAAGACCTTCAAAGTGCTTGCCACCATAAAGAGTTGGATAAACTATCCTTAAGCCTAACCAATGATCCAAATTGGATTTAAAAGAACTAATACATCCTGATTTCCTAATCCATAATGGAATATTATACCACCACAAACAAGCCCTCCCTTGAAAAGAGTTATTTCCAGACAGTACTTTAACCCAATACATCTTTTATCAGGTAATTATTATTCTTGGTATTCAGTGAATTTGTTTTCTTATGAATACTCTCAACATTCCTCAGTCCCCAGTCTTTAACACTTGTATAAATAATAAAGTCACCCCAAACTAAGCTATATTTAATTGTAAACAAAGATAATGCCTTAACCCTACCAGGGAAGTGCCTTTATATTCTTTACACTCTATCTAATTGCACCCTATTTTATACACAAATAGGTCCGCAATATTCTATAATGAGTCTAACTTTATTTTCTATAAATTGGAAGTAAAGCCATCTTATCTGTACTAACAATATTTCTGAAAATATTATTAATTTCATAATAATTTCTAGTTATATCCAGCATTTGAGGATCAAAACCTAAAGGGTTATCAAGTTTTATACTCAAATCTCTAGTAACATTAACTTGTGTATCCTAAAATTATCCAAAGCATAGGGATAATTAGGATTCCTGTCCCAAAAATGCATAATACAGATCTTTCTAACATTAAACTTCGTATAATTTATAGTAGCCCAGTTAAATATGTTGTCCAAATATAATTCAAAAGAAAACTGACCTATTAACCCATAAACTGTGGGGCCAACTTTTACATCATCTGCATATTTACTTATCCAAAATTTACTATCACCTGGAGAACTGGCCATAAAAGTGACAAATAAAACTGGGCCCAAAACTGAGCTCCAGGTTGAGGTACACCTGCTGTCATCTCCCTCACATCTAAGAAAACATGTCCCCTATGTCTTTTCCCAGTCAACCAATTAGAAATCCATCTTATCACATACTCATTTATATTAAATTCTTTTAAAAAAGAAATTGTCCTACAATGTAGTATAGTATTAAAGGCCTTCATCATATCCAAATATATGTCAGTAGCTGCCACTTCAACCAGTGATTTCCATAAATGACTGTAAAAGGAAAGTATTTTGTATCACATGGCCTATTAGCTACAAAACCATGTTGTGCTAAATCAAACCTACTATCCAGCAAAGTAATAATATACTTGGAAATTACCCATTCATAAAATCTACCCACAATACTAGTGAGACTAATTGGTCTAAAATTTTCTCCATACAATGATCACCTCCCTTAGCTACTGGAAAACTATGTGCTAATTTTCAAATTATGGGTACATAACCTGTTTGTAGTGTTATTTGAAATAGAAAACATAAACAAGGGGACATTAGCTGATAAAAAGATGTCATTAAGTCAATCAGGACCTGCATCTGAACTATGTTTAACCATCTCTAACAAATCATCTGGACTTAGCAGTGAAAGAAGCTGGCAGTCACCAAAACCTTCAACCAAAACATTTCCATTTTCCAAATCTTTATCAGGACCTACAAAATGTTCCAAAAGGTACTAGACAATAAGCTATTATCAGTAATCAGGTTATTTCCAACAGTAATAGCTAGACCCAAATGTGTATAATTTTTGTATTGCTGAAGATGACAATAAACAGCCTTTTTTTGTGTACCACATTTCTTGCTAGCTTCTTTTCATAATTTTATTTGACCTAATTAATCTCCTTAATATATTCCTGACTACTCTACATTTACTTAAAGCCCACCCCCACACACCCCATCCAGGCCTATTCTTCAATCATTTCCACAAGTTCTGAACCTTACTGTATAATTTTTGGGTCTATATTAGATCAGCGAAAGCTTAAAAAAGCAAACGCTGATTGATCGACCTTATGTAAGTGAAAGCTTACAATCTCGTACTGTCAGATCAGCAATTTTTTTCCTAGGGAAAAAAATCGCTGATCCAAAACACATACACACAATACAAGCACACCAAACAAACAGAAATCCACACACATACACCTAAAATCTGAAACCTAACCCTACACTAAACTATGCACACACCATTAACTATCCACTTACCTTAACCCAAACTCTAACCCTAAGGTCCATCACTATCGCACACTCACCTCACCCGCTCCCTAACCCTAACTCACCTAAACCCGCCCTAACCCCCACATCCACACAATCACACACATACCTAACCCGAGCCCTAACCCTAACTCACCTAACCCACCCTAACACTCACATCCACACAATCGCACACTTACCTGAATCCGACCCGTAACTTTCCACCACAGCACTGAAAATACCGAAGCAACAGAAATGGACAACCAAATTCTTTCCCTAGGAAAAAATTTGAGTTTCTGTTGCTTCAATATTTTTAACATTCGCCAAAATAAGGTCGATCAATCAGCATTCGCTTGTTTAAGTGTTCACTAATCTAATATAGACCCTAATTTTTCAAGGAAACATTCGGCCATTAAGATTTATATCCTTTAGATGTACTGGGTTCAGTATCACAAAATTATTTATCAACTTATATAGGAAACCACAAAAACATGTTCCAGCATCCCACAATACCAACTGAGAAACTATGTTTCACTATTTATAGTCAGATAACTCCTACCTTATCTTATTATAATCTGCTTTATAAAAAGCATACCAACAGCCCTAATCATTCAGTGTACTAATAGGGCTTGTACACTCATATGTCCAGAAATACAGGAATGATCAGAACCCATTAGTTATTCACATACTTACACTCACCAATCAGTTCATTGTTTTTTTACCCAAACTATATTAAAAATGTTACCACCTCTGGTAGGAAAGAGCACAGCCTGAAAATATCCCATTCCTTTACTAATTCTGATAACTCACCAATCAAACCATTATTAGAATCCAAGTCATACCAGTTAGCACAAGGGGCATTTAAGTCAGCAGCGATAACTTCTAAACCCTCCTCAAAAAGAGGCATAGATTGACAAAAACCCATACGTTTTCTCCAAGTTTGGTTTGGAGGCCTATAAAAAGTGCAGTTTTAAATGCTTTTCCCCACAAGCCAGGATAACTGAAATTATTTCAAAATTACCATAATTTTAATGGAGCCTAGACACCAAGCCAGCTTGGACATAAATAGAAACACCACTGCCTCTCCCTACCTTGCCTATGGTATGTTTCATAATCAGGTAGAATCAGGTAGACTCGGTGGTAAATTGTTTCCAGAGAACCAAGTCTCAGTAACCAATAGCAACTTGATAACTGTCTCCCATCAATTTCTTACTCAAAACTGGAACTTATTTAAACTTCTAGCATTATATAAACTAACACTAATATCTTGAGCTGTCATGGACAGATCCCTGCAAGAGGCTAAACCACAAAACAATCCTTACTTTTCAAAAATGCATCTAATAAAAGTCTATTTTCTATATAACTACTGCCTATTGTCATATCCAAATAATTTCCTACACATGTACATGTCATCCCATACATGTTTATTTTCAATATCTTGCTGATAACAAATTCTTCTAATAATATTTATAAAACCACTAACCACATTTGTCACCTTAACTAAAGTGTCATAATAACCAGTGATTAGAATGACATCACATAAAACCAACTCAAACGTTTTCTTTATACTCATTTCTAATATCTGCTCATTGTAGCTGTTAAAACATTCCCCATTAGTTTTCCTATATTAACACCTTCTAAAACAACTACTACATCATACTTTTTATCAGTCACAAAAATCCTTTTTAATGCAACACAATATCACACATTTTACTTCACCTAGGCAAAAAGCATAATACGGTCCTCATTTTCACAGGTAAAAGATTCTTAATGCTTTTCAGCATAGAATCACCAACAACAAGAACTTGCCTTTCATGTTCGGAATAATTATGCACATCTTCCTCCCGGAAAGTTCCTACATACAATATATTAGAACTCCCAGTGGCTCTTCTTCTCTTTTTCCTGTTTACTTCCCCATGTTCTGCTAATATAACTTCCTCAATTTC
This sequence comes from Protopterus annectens, assembly GCF_019279795.1. Classification (NCBI taxonomy): domain Eukaryota; kingdom Metazoa; phylum Chordata; order Ceratodontiformes; family Protopteridae; genus Protopterus; species Protopterus annectens. Next base: position 1,970,822,573 of record NC_056733.1, read on the forward strand.
ATCAGTCTCATGCCTTCCCCCTTTCTGTCCCACATTATCTTTATCAATACTTATATGATTAATCAGGGAAGACAGTATGCTGAAAGAAATAACATTAGACTCTTTCCCACTATTTATATCTCATATAACAGTCTGAGTATCATGTGCTGGTACCCCAATCTGAAACTCATCTAATTCACTTGAGTGACATCATCAGCCCAATCAAAATTAAATATTGGATCAATAGTACTACTTAAATCAGATGTTTGTGTTTCCCTGATTTTTTAATCTCCGACTATAGAGAAAAATGACTTTTAACATTTCCACTAAATGATGGTGGTGTGGAATGTTTTGTGGTTTATTGCACTTTTGCAGAATATTTACTTGAATATTTGTTTCTTTTCTGAGCTTGCACAATTATTTTTGTTGCAGTTTATTCTTTGATGTGTCTTTCTTTGCAAGTGTCTTTTATGCTGATTTCATTGAGTAAAGTAGTTTCACTGTTAGGAGATTTTATCAGATGACATGAATCTAGTTAACTCTTTCACGCCTAAAGAGCTGATCATACTGTGCCCTGCTCCACACATGTAGAGCTACTTGTGTGGGCTGCCTTTTCTCAGCCATGACTACACCATATCAAAGGTGGACTATACAGAGTGTTGCTCTCTGAATGCAGTTGAATCATAGTACTGAATTCATGTCATTAAGTGCTATCATTAGTTGGTTTGAATCTGAGAAAACTAATCTGAACAAGTAAATGAAAGAGATTATCTATTTGTTAAATTTAAAGTGTTTTTTTTTTCAAATTTAAAAATTAACTGAGTCAGAACTCCAGGTAGCTGTTGTCCTACTTGCCAGTACAGAGAAATTTCACATCTCAATTAAAAATGTGCTAGCAAATTTAAATGAGTAAAGAAATACTATATGCAAAGCAAACTCTGATCTGGGCATAAAGATATTTACCATAATAGTCTACAGTCGGAAAACTAACAAGACTATAGCAAACTTTCAGTTGCTTCAATACCATATCTACTATCCTGCCTACATGGAATTTAAAGGAAAGTATACTATCATTCCATATCCCCAGAAATTTATAGTTATGAATCTACTTTATTTAGATATTCGGTATAACACAAATATCATTTTGCTTAGCTTTTGATTTGTTCCATTTAATGAAAAATATGTTTTATTTACATTAAGCATCAGTTTGTTATTCTGAAGCAAGCACATAGGTTTCAGTGTCACATTAGATACTCTTATGGACCAGTTACTTTGATTTCTCTCGATTTAATAGAATAAGGTTGTCTGTATAATTGTTGAATTGACACAAAGTATGATGTTCTTTGGTAATAATTATAAAAAGGTGGTCCTGGACTGATCCCTGGAGGGTGTCAGCAATAAGTATACTCATTTCAAAGTACACTGAATAAAGTACAACTTGAATGGTTCTATCCCTCTTATAGTTTTGAAACCTCAAGCAAGGGCATTTACTCAAACCACTTTTCCAGCTTTGTCACTAATATCAAATGATCTATTTTGAATTATATTTAAATCAACAAAAGTGCTTCATTAAGTAAACCCTTTTCAGCCAGCACCATTTCATAGAGGGATAAAGCCCTAACCACAGTGCAGGTGACCAGCATTCAATTAGTAGCTTAGGCATATAAGATGTCTGCAGTGAGTATAATATGAAATAAAGTTGTCACTGTGATAATTAGAGGCTCTTAAAACAAGTACCAAGCACCAACACAATAGTTCCAATGCCAAACGGCACTTTATTCCAAAGCAAAACGTTCGGGTAGAAAACCCATCTAAAGTGCTAATACTCCATATTAACAGTATTCACTTTAAATAAGAGCAAATTTAAAATCATATGATTACAGTCTGAATAATTCTGTAAATATTAAACCTGTACCGGTTAGAAGACAGCAGCAAAATCTTTAAATGTGAATTTATATGTATGTAGATGTTTTTAATTGTGTAACAATATGTCTTGTAAGCATTATCATTTCTTAATTGGAAGGGGGTATATGTGATAGGTTGACTGTGATCATATGATTTGAAATTTGCTCTTACTTAAAGTGAATACTGTTAATATGGAGTATTAGCACTGAAAAAGGGTTTTCTACCCAAAACCTGTGCTTTGGAATAAATTGCCTTTTGGTGGTAGAGCTGTTGTGTTGATGCCTGCAGGGAGGACAGGAGTGCCCATACAGAGAGGGAGGAAGAAGGGGCTCATGTACAGGGCTCGCAGCACAGTTTGAAATTCCTGGTGGACACCAGGGAATATCACTGTGAAGTGTTTCCCGAGAATGACCACGGCAGCTTGCCAGTGTCAGCGCCTTGTAGAAGTGAGAGGAGGCTTAGCAGGCCCTAAACTTGGGGTGCTATCAAGACACATATGGGGAAGCAGGAAAAGCAGAATCCTTCCTCCAGGCGTGGTTTGGAGTAAGTCTGAGGGTCATTAGGAAAATCTGGTAATTTCAGTAAATGAGGTGAGGCACCAGTGGCAGGCAGTGACCATCTGCAGGAAGCAAGGAAAGAAAAGACAAATGTAAACTTTTCTCCATGTTGTTGTTATGGTGAAATTTCCTGCGTGATAGCTGTTAAAGTGCTTCTCCCTTTCCAAAAAATATGTTAGATGTGTCCAAAAATAGCATATTTGGTAACTTACAACAGGACCCATATGTATTCTATCATATTGATTATATTTACCAATGCTCCTAAGTTAGAGAGGGCTCAGAATTAATTAACATCACTGGGATATGCTTTTGCAGGTAGGAGGAAGATAACTGCATGCTGACAGACTAAGGAACAAGCTCCGAAGGCAATGATACCCTGATAGCATATGTTATGGGCTTAGAAATGACGGGAGAAGCCATTATCAGTATGACTGGTTATAGGCCGAAACTGGATTGTCCACTCTTGACTTGGATGTTATTAATGATCCTGCCAAATATTTTATCTAACAAAGACTTGAAATAAAATGTGAGTTGAGAAAGGGTGGTATAATAACAACATAAGAGATACAATTAGGTAAATTAGCCATGTTTTCTCTTGGGATGTCAACATTAAAAATATCAGATTTCATTAGTTTCTCCCACTTTTAATTTAAAGAAGGTGAGGATTTGCTTGAACAAGCTTCAGAAACCATGCTTCCTTGGGCAGCCCCTGGCAGTTAACCTCAATTTATCCTCCATAACTGTTTATTTCTAAAATATATAGTGTTACCCTCATTGATGGCTATGCTATGTCACCATTTTTAACCTAAAGAATTTATCACAGTGTGCTGAATCCTATATTCTGTTCTCACTTTTCTGCTTTACTAAAATATATTTGAAAGGCAGGAGCATTTATTACCCTTAAACTTTCTCAGTCTAAGTAGGAATAATTTATAGTGTGCTGTCATTTGAATCTTGTGAAGTTTTCTAGAATAGCTCCTTGCATTTCTCCCAGTTCATTACCTAGTGTGATGAAAGGAGGTACTGTCAGCACAGCTAGCTGGAATTTTGTGAATAATTATACGGCATTTGTGAATATTGAACTGATTTATATGAGATACTTGTGTTACAAATGTATTAGAACTGTATGTCATGTGTATCTCAAACTGATTTATACAGCCCTGTGTGTTGAAAAGGTATTTGTAAAGTGTTTGAGTTTGGACTGTATCCACAGTGTGCCCACAGCAGAGAACAGAAATGTACATGCACTATTGTAAGTGGTTAAATGTATATGTTTTAACAGAGGAAACTGTAGGGTTAACTTCAGTATAGCAAACTTTAGAAAAATACCTAAATTAAATCACTTTATAGGCTTGGCCATAAAGATGCTATCTCATAAGTTTCAAGGCAACCAGAGACACAAAGTCTGTATTAGGAAGATTTCTGTATTGTCTTTGGGGTGAATTAGTTGCCACCCAGGAAGAGTGGAAGTGTTTAGTTGTTTTATGACCCCCAGAACCTCAACAGATCTGAGCAAAAGCCCTTGTGTGTGTATTTTTATGGGTAGGTGCTAAATACTGCCAGCTACCAACCATGGGGGGTTTGCATGGGAACTAGAAATCAGATGACCAGAAATAATGCCATTCTGCAAGCTATCCCAGCAGTAATATTTTAGATATTATTTTGAGAAGTCTCTTAGTGAGACAGAGCATTCCTTATTCTGTCTTGGGCTTGACAACAACAAGAAGAATCATTCACCATGTCATCTGCCTATCTCTATTAAGTAAGTTATTAAGTTATAGTAAGTTTCTTAGATACACTCAGGAATATAGTGTAGTTTAGTTTTGATATTGTTTTTCTTTATTTGTTTGAGACTGTCCTTCAATGTTATTTCAAATATTTCCTGTGATTCTGAACTCTGATGTCCATGTGAATATATACTTAGTATTTTCTTCTTCTTTTATTATTTATTATTAAATATATTTAAACCTTTCATTGTGGCTGATCTTTGTAAAGAAATTTTAAGTTTTTAGAGCACTTGCATATTTATTTGGTGTCTCTATGTGGGCCACTCCTAATAGGCTTGCTCTTGGTCAAAGTACCATCTGTATTAATATTAATATTATGCAGTAAGTTTGGACACCCTTTGTTAAGGGCCTTAAAGTAACTGGCAAGGGGTTCTGGTGGCAGTAGTAACTACCTTATAGTCTGGGCAATAGGGGGCATAGCTAGCAAACCTGTGCCAGCCTTTCCAGATGTGTGTGTGGTGTGTGTGTGTGTGTGTGTGTGTGTGTGTGTGTGTGTGTGTGTGTGTGTGTGTGTGTGTGTGTGTGTGTGTGTGTGTGTGTGTGCAAATCAAATGTCAAAGTGTGTGTGTGTGTCAGCTACTTTGGGCAGGGGCACAAAGCACTGGTGGGACAGAAAGAGTATTGGAGGACTTGGCTTGGAACCCTGGCTAAGGCCTCAACTCTATAGCTGTGCCAGTGGGGAGTCTTAATGGGGATCTGGAGAAAGAGAGGGAAGCCAGCCACAAACTGACTGTGGTCTCTTTGTGTTCTTAAGAGAAATTGCACTTGATGCAGAGAGCTGCATCTGGAAATACTGTGTGTGTACCTGTTATCCTCCCAGTGAACATCCCCGGACAGGTGCCAGTGGTGAGGATTGAGGTTTCTTGACTACTAGTACAGAGGTGGGATATCCACGTCACATTTGTTGGCAGTGGTGGGTCATCGCATGTAGTATTGTGTTTTCTTAAGTGTTGAAATCAGTTTACATAAATCAATTTTCTCTTGGCTTTTTTAAACTCCAGTAAAAAGAGACAAAGTGATCACTAAGCATATTTGACTAAACTGGAATACCAATGCAGCTGCCTGATCTACAGGAAAGGATAATGCACAGTAAGGTATTGTTACCTGAAATAGGGTTAGGCCTTGGGAGGTCATCTACTAGTTATGCAAAATCATGGTATGGCTTAGCTCTGGTTAACTAAGGTTTACTAGGCCTTACCTAGTTCAGATTAAACCAGTGATGGCGAACCTATGACATGCATGTCAAAGGTGACACGCTACGATGTTTTGGGTGACACACCAGCGTTCACCACAGTGGCACAGCTTGTGGGGGAGAAAAGGCCAGGAGACAATTGATAAGCTGTTTTTTTTTCTTCTGAAAAGTTGTTGTGGGTTTTTTTTGGCCTGGCAGTTAGTCAAGTGGTGCCATGGTGGCTTTCCGTTTGGCTAAGTGCTTTATAATCTGTGCTAGTACCATGATGCACACATGCACGCAGCAGCAGCAGGTCAGCAGGAAGCCCTTTAATGGTCATGCAGTCACACACCTTGATGTGGAACAGTGTGGGAAAATAGCATGTCAGTGTAACACAGGACAAGTTACGGACTTGTCATTACTTTGCACAGTTTTATTTTCTCATTGTGGTTTTCTTTTCACATTTTGTTATGCAATGATACCAAAGACACATTAAAACATATTTATTTATTACATTTTGGTAACTGGGTAAGTTATTGGTTGACAGACCCTTTACAACTATGATCCAGGGTTGTTGGGGAGTATTAAAGCACACAATATGAGTTATCATATAAAAAATTTACAGAAGCAAATATACTTATTTCAGTAATTTATCACTTGATTGTTTAAACAAAGGAAATTACATGATTACATAGTAGCATGAAACAATATTTATAATGAGTAATTTGAAGATCGGGTTTTTCAATGAGGACAGTGAGGCACATAGCGATCGCAACACAAGTACTCATTTAGCAAATGCACATTCAGGCAACGCAATCATCACTGTCAAAGCAGAGAATATACACTATGTGGAGAAGGCCAGTATTAAATCAAAGTTGTTCCTAGCCTTTTTCTTTATAGCAAGAGCAAGCTGATATTTTCAACAAAAGTTATTATTATTTTTTTTCAAACACTTCTTTTGTTACTTTCTTATCTGTGTTCTGACAGGAGCTGGTTCCAAATTACTGCTGGCAGATTTGAAAATGCTCTTTTACCTATCTCTGTTTTGAAGTTAGGCCTGAGGTTCTCCTCATATTCATCTCTTACAGCGCTGGTAATAGTGTTCTGTGTTTTACATGATTCTAGGAGAAGAACGTCATCGGCATATATGATTATATTTAGTTGGGAAATGTCAGAAGGCAAGTCATTAGTAAAAAGTGGAAATAACAACAGGCCAAGAATGAATATCCAGAGTTCACCAATGTCATAGGTTCCTTGACTGGAAAAGAAGTTACTTACTAGGTATACCAGAATGAATGTTGTAGTTTATCTTCTGCATTATTTTCTTCTATAGCGTCTTTTGAATTACCCTGCAGTGTTAGAGACAATAACAGCATGGAAACATGCCTTTCTTCTCTTTATTAATGTGATGCTTTATAATCTGTGCTAGTACTGTGTGAAAAAAAATAAAATTATCCTCATATTGTTATTTCTGCATTTGGTACTGTAGCTCATGGGTAAAGACAGTCAATGCAGCCATTCTCTGTCAGCAGAGTAAGTTCCTCCAGGTGCTGGGTACTTCAGAGATGCTCATTCATTGTCACAAATGAACTGGTGTAATCCTAAACAATTGTAAGTATGTACGTCTGTGATATCTGCAATAGACTGTTAACCCATCTAGGATTGTTTCACTTGTCTCATTCGTGTTTCTTCTCCCAGTGACCCTGGTTAGCATAAAGTAGGCACTAGTAAATGAGTCAGTATAAGAAGAAAATTACATGAAAATATCTCTTTAGTTCTATAATTTAGGCAACAACTCAATGTCACCAGATTTCACGTGTAGTCCATGCAATATCTGGATTACTGATCTAGAAAACATAAGGCTATATGTATTCCAATTACAGCCTGTTAAGCTCATATGTATCATCGGTTTTCTGAGTTTGGTCCACTTTTTGTGACTTATGAAATGCATTGTATACCTTTCCTTTATTATCATCTACTTATTGTTATCAAGTTGACAAGGACGGCTCAATTAATACTTTTCATCCATAACCTGAACTAGAAACATAACAAAAGTTTGATTATAGAATATGATGCAAACAGCAGTCATAATGCATCAGCAGAATAGTGTGCAAAGTATGTGAACATATAATAATGTATCAAGGATAGCAAATACAGTCAAACAAAGAATGATGTACTGATGCCAATCAAGAGCTTTATTAACTAGTTCAAACTAGGTTTATCCAGCATGCATATAAATAAAGAAGGCATCAAAAGATAAAGACCAATTTTAAAGCTATAGTTGAATTTCAAAAATAAGGCTGCCATTAGGTGTAAACACTATTATTTGTAAAATGTAGGCTAGAGTGGCTGATTCTCAGCTGCAGTTCCCAGAGCTGTGGACAAAGTGTGAGGAAAAGACAAATAGAAGAGAAAACCGATGTGGGATGGAGACTTACAACTAGAACAAATGACAGCACCTTGCAGAAGGTGGAAATGATGGAGTAGCAAATTTGAAGAAGCACTGCACATGGAGGCTAAGAGAAAGGCAGCAAAGTCAAATTAAAAAAGAAAAGAAGGACTTACAGATGTTTGGGAAAAGCAGAGGTCCTGAATGAATATTTCCCTTTCATCTTCACAAAGGAAAGCAAGTAATGGTGTAATACTGGGAGAGAGGCTGGGCAGAATGGGGAGAATGATTCACAGAACCCAGAATGGAGAGAGAGGCAATAGAGAAAGTTCTGGCTGCATTTATAGAAAATAGAAACCCATGACTGGTTGACCTAGCTCACAAAATCTTCATAACTCTGTTCCAGTTTTGGCAACTCCCCATAACAGAGATATTCAGCAGGTCATTGGCCATTACAGAAGTGCCTGAGTGCTGGAGAGCAGCAAGTGTGACACCCTTGTACAATGAGGCTCAGGAAAAATCCAATGAACTATAAGCCTATTAGTTTAAGAGCGGTATCATGAACATTCATGGACCAAATCATGAAGGCACAGCTGACAGGACAACAACCACCAAGGGGATCAAGGCTAAGTGAGCCCAGCAATTAATCTTCATCCAATTTTATGACTGGGTTATGTGTGTACTTGACAAGACCTCACCAGTAGGTGTGGCTTCCTTAATCTTCACCAAGGGGGTTTTCTACACACAGGAGGCTGATGGTAAAACTGGAGAGGCTTGGTATAGTACCAAGTCTGAGGAAATAGGTAGCTGCATGGTGGAATAGTAGGTACAAAATGTTTGATGGGAGGCATGATCTTATGAGCTAGGAAAGGGACTAGTGGAATACTAGAATCTGTATTATATTATGTCCTTTTCACTCTTTGCCATAGAGATATCTGAGAGAACACAGAATAATATCACCTTCTTTGCTGATGACACAAACTTAGGTGCAGCAGTACAGAATGGGGATTGGTGAATAGAGTATAAGGAGAGCATTAGAAAAGTTGGCCAAGTAGACAGAAAGGTAGTAGTCAAGTTCAATGCAAACAGATATGGTAATGTACCTACAACACAGCAGTCCTGGTGTGAATCCACTAATGATAGCAGAACTGATGGCAACAAAGCAAGAAAATTATCTGGGGATGGTGATGAAATCCAGATTGGACAACCAAAAGTACAGTGAAAGAACAATAACAGTAGCAAAGATAATGCTGGGTATGTATTGTCGGAGGACAGACACCAAAAGCAGAGAGTTAATATTTCCACCTGCAAGGACTTATTCTTGACACAGACTGAGTAATATGAACAGTTCTGGAGACCTTAAAAGGGAAAAGACATCAGACTGCTGGAAAGCTACCAGAAAGATCTTTGGGATGTAGATAAAGGAACTGATGAGAGACTGGAGGAGCTAGAGTTCTTCTCACTTGAGACAGACAAGAGACTGCGAGAGGAGACATGATATCAATGCACAAGATCTTGGCAGGTAGATGGGAAGGTGTTATTTTGTACAAAAAAGGACAGAAGGAAAAGAACAGGGTACAGGAAGCAGATTGTAGTGACTAATCACTCACTGGATTTCCAAAAGTAGTCCTTCTCAGACCGGCTTGTAGACTCATGGAATGGACCACAGAATGGGTGATAAAGATGGAACCCTAAGGGACAATCAAGAGTTCATGAGGCAGGAGGGGAAATAGTAGAAAGCTGGGATGGAGTAGTAGTAAAATTAAATGCACATATCAGGGCAGACTAGGTGGGTTTGTTGTCTCATATTGTCACCAAAGAGAAGTAATGTAATTTCATGCAATTCAGTTTATATTTGCTAAGCATTAAACTGCACCTCATTATTCCTAGGGTGTGGCATCACTGTTTTGAGAATATAGTGAGAACTGCAACACTAAAAACAAAGGCATGAGCCTAGGACATTACTCACCGTGAGGCAGCCTGTGAAGTGAAGTATATAAGAAGAGCCAAAAAACCAAAACACATACACACAACACAAGCACACCAAACAAACAGCAATCCACACACATACACCAAAACTCTTACACGTAACCCTACACTAAACTATACATATACCACTAGCTATCCACTTACCTTAACCCAAACCCTAACCCTAAGGTCCATCACTATCACATAGTCACTCACCCGCGCCCTAACCCTAACTCACCTACCCCGCCCTAACCCTCACATCCACACAATCGCACACTTAACTGACCCGCGCCCTAACTCTAACTCACCTAACCCGCCCTAACCCTCACATCCACACAATCGCACACTTACTTGAACCCGACCCGTAACTTTCCACCACAGTGCTGAAAATACTGAAGCAACAGAAACAGACAACCAAATTCTTTCCCTAGAAAAATATTTGGTTTTCTGTTTCTTCGATATTTTCAGCGTTCGCTGAAAATGGGTCGATATTAGAACACTCAAATTTTTGAACATTCGGTATTCTAATATAGACCCCATTTTACTGGGTACTGTAGCCACAGCTACTTCCAGCTGGGTCTCTATGGCAGTAATATGTTTCTGTAAAGGAAAATAAGGGAGATGTCTTGATCACCATGGATGTGGGAATCCTGATGGAGTGGGAATGGTTGGTGTAAGACCAGCCCTGACTTATTCCTTTATTCATTCATTCATTCATTCATTCTTTCATTCATTCATTCATTCATTCACTCTCTGATTATCTGTTTAATCCCATTCAAGAATGTGGAGTAGCCAGAAGTTATCATGGCATTATGGCATTCATGGAATGCGAGACAAAGGAATTGATGATGAACAGGGTGCTAGACAATCGTAGGACTCACAACGTACACATACTCAGACACACACACACACACACACACACACACACACACACACACACACACACACACGCGCGTGCACAGTCATTTCCACACACTACACACAACTATGGGTAACTTGGAGGAATGCCTATTAGTCTATGTCAAATCTTTTGACTTTTCGATGTGGGAGGAAACTGAAGTATCTAAAGAAAACCCATGTGAAACAGGCAGGATATGCAGACTCCATACAAAAGGCTTCCTGCCTGAGAACTGGACTGAAGAAGCAAGCACTGTGCTAACTGCTGCTTCACTGTACTGCCCTCGGGTAATTTGGTGATGCCTATAATTACTGGAAAGGACAACAGCCTGCATATTTTACTTTAAAAATTTATTTTAGACAGTCTACTACAATGTGTCTCCTACAATGTGGAAACCACTTGGCATAATTGTTAAGGTCTTTGCCTCCAATACACAAGGTACAAGGTTTGATCCTGACCCCTGGCCAATGCCAGTTTGGAATTTGAATGTTTTCCCTGTGTCTCTGTGGGTTTCTTCCCACCTTGAAAAAAACATGCTGAGTGATTCCATCTTAAACTCACCAATGAATGGAGCTGTGCGCAGTGGCACAGACTCTACATGGTGACCTATAAGGGAAGAGTTGTATTCACCAACCACAGTATCCTCAAGATAGGTTAACAGACTGTGCGCCATATGGCTGTAGGTGATTCAGTCATGTTGACTAAACCTACTTCATGGACCCTATACTAGGTGGGAAGGGTGTATGTGGCCATATCACCCTGGGTTACCAAGCGAAAGTTGGATGTAAACATGAACTAAGAATTTCTACACTCATTGTAGGTTCACTGACAGGATGGAGAAGGCTGGACATCCTATGTATCCAAGAGACAAGAGGGCAATGCAACAAAGCCAGACTAGAAATAGTGTGGGAAATGCAGTGAGAGAGAGGCTTCAGAAGGAAGTGAGGGCTATCATCAGAATTAGTGATAGTCTCATAGTAATCAGGCTCCAGTCTCCAGCATAATGATAGGGCAGTATTCATAAATTCTGCTTATGCCCCCACAGGACTGCCCCAGGTCCACATGCCAACAGAAAAAAAGAAGGAAAGGCCATTCTAGCGCTCTGTCTGGCAAATGGCTTGAGAGTAGCCAACACATGGTTCAGAAAGAGAGAGAGTCAGAAAATCACATACAAGAGTGGCCAACTTTCCTCCTAGTAAGGATTGTCCAGCTGGCCCTTATTATAAAGCCACAATCAGCTGCAAGCAATGGTGAGGGCTCTGTAGTCAACAGAGATGAGACTGAATTGAAAGCTGACTGGAGAGCAAGTACAACAGTTCTACTCAGGGTTAGGTGGAATGGAAGAAGAATGGCAGCATGTGAGGACTACAGAATAGATATGGAAATAATGTATATTGGGAAAGCTGGTGGGGAATGCAACAGTCCAGAAAGTCATCAAAAGAAAAAAAGGAGATCAGGAAAAAGTGGGAGATAGAAAAGACAGACCAGGCTGGTTGGCTGACAAAGAAGCTAAGAGAGCAAAGAAGAGGGCATTGGAGGCACTCTACCAGCTTCGGGAAAATGACTCATTAGGTGGCACAAAGCAACTATATTAGGTTGCAAGACAAAAACATAAAGATAAAGAAACAGTCAGACACCCTTCATAAGGGATGCCAGCAACATCCCGCTCACTAGTCCACAGGACATCAAAGGCAGATGGAAGTGGTACTTCCAGCAGCTTCTGAATGAAGAAAACCCCTGAGAAGCTGTATTGCCCCAGACACAGCCTAAAATGAAAGAAGAAGAGGAGCCCACCCTAGAAGAAATAAGAATATCACTAAGGAAAATTAAGTCAGGGAAAGCAGCAGGCTGAGATGAAGTCACAACAGATCTGATAAAGATGCTGGGTGAAACAGGGGAGAAATGGTTCCTAATGGTACTCATAGTAGTGTGAAGAGAAAAGCATATCCCAGGTGATTGGAGAATAAGCATACTTGTGCCAGTGTACAAGAACAAACTGTGGGCAGTATAGAGGTATCAAACTCCTATCACACTGCATGAAAGTTCTGGAGATGGTGTTTGATAAATGGATACGCAGAGTAATAGAATGTAAGATGGGAGATGAGCAGTTCAGCTTCAGATCACGGTGCAGCACAACTGATGCAATGTCTGCAGTAAGACAGATAGTTGAGAAGAAGCTAGAGATGAGGAAAGAGGGTTCCTAGCACGTAGTCGAACTTTTACAAAACCATATGTTCGAATTTGTAAAAGTTTGAGTTGTGAATGGAAATCTGCATACGTGGAGGTTTCCATTGACTTCAATGTGGTGTGATCTCGGCGTTGGTATATTTAAGTAGCGGGGGTGTGGGGGATGCAGGGGTGCTTGCTCCCCTGCTTACGAGAATTTATTTTTTTGTACATTGTGTTTTTATTTTTTTTCCCGTAGTCGAAGTTCTGTAACTTCAAACATAGTGGTTCGACCATTAGGTATTCAGAGTTACAGAACTTTGACTATCTGACATAGACCCGAGGAAAGAGTCTAACTGGCCATTCCTAGACTTGGAGAAAGCTTATGACAAGGTCGTAAGAAAGCTGATTTGGGCAGTCCTCCAGTGGTTCGACAGAGGTCTCACAGAGGGGTTCCCAGTTAGATTGGGAGTGCACCAGGGTTCATCTCTGAGCCCACTGCTGTTTATACCACTAGATGGACCACATTAGCAAACAGGTCAGGGGGGACAGATCATCAAACTTGCTGTATGTAGACAATATGGCAGGCTGAGCAAGAACTTGGACAGCGCAGTGGTGCAGCGGTCGCATTGTCGCCTCACAGCAAGAAGTTCTCCGGTTTGATTCTTGGCTGGGATGCCTTCTGTACGGAGTCTGCATGTCCTCCCTGCTTTGATGTGGGTTTCCTCTGGGTGCTCCAGTATCGTCCCATGTTACAAAGGCATGCATCTGGCACATTTCTCCCGGGGTCTCGCTCTAAATTGTCTCATTCCAAGTTAGAGTTTTCTGTTTAACAAATGTAAAATAAAAATAAATAAATAAAATAACTTCAGCAAAGGATAGGGGAATAGAATGCAAAATTGAAGGTACGTGGGATGAAAATAAGTACAGATAAGACAGTGGTAATGGCAGCAAAGTCAGAAAATCAGAAAAAACTGAGAATTGAGGTAGAAGGGAAGGTAATGGAGTGGGTTAGTAGCTTCAGGTATCTCAGAAGGGTGGTTGACGAGAAAGGAAGTCTGAATTAAGTGGTCAAATCCAGAATCAGAGGGGCTATAGCCAACTGGCATAGAGTGTCAGGTGTGATGTATGACAAAAGAATGGCAACGAAGCTGAAAAGTACAATGTACAAAACAGTGGTGCTACCAGTACTCCTGTATGATACAGAAACCTCGCCGGTAAAGGCAAAGCAAATGAGAAAGCTAGAGGTGATGGAAATGAAGTGCCTGAGAAGGGCAGTAAGATGCACAATGTGGGACAGAAGAAGAAATGACAACATAAGAGCAGAAGCCAGAGTAGCTCCAGTTGCAGAAAAGATCAAAGACAGCAGATTATGGTGGTTTGTGCACATGTACAGAAAAACAGAAGACAATCTATTAAGAAGATTTGGGACAGACAGGAAGAAGGTAAGAGGGAACAAGGGCATCGAGCAAAGAGGTGGATGGATTGTGTGAGAGAAGATATATGACTATCAGGCATGAGTGACGAAGAAGGAAGGAGTGTGGCATTGAATTGAGACAGATGGTGATGGTTAACAAAGCACCCCGACCCCATGTAGAAAAATGGGAAAAGGGGGTTGGGGATGATGATGATGATGATGATGACAACGGCTTGTGCATTTTACTTTAAAAATGTTATTTTAAACAACCCTCTACAATGTTCTTATAATAGGGTCCTTAATTCCTTCCCCAGAATCTTCAAAGCATTCTTTTATTGATCAGTTGGTAGGGTGGAATACTGTAGTAGTAATTGCCAAGGTATCCTTAGGTCACTGGTTCAATTCCAGTTCAAAGGAGCTATCACAGAGGATTAAAGCTATGAGCTGTTAACAAACTGCTTCCTGTAATCCAGCATTTGCTTCCTTCAGCCTCTGTTTGCCTTTTGTGTGACTCTGAGTGAGTCAGTTGACCTGTCAGTGCCATGAGGCAAAGGGGAAATTGGGCTAGGCTCATTAAGGGTCTCTTTGGCCAGATGCTTAGTAGCTACCTATGAACCTGTTGTGCAGTTAAACATTTTATTTGCTCTTGTTTACCGTGATAGCCCAAATGGACATGAGAACCCCTTTTCAGCAGAGGCCCAAGGAAAGCTTCACATTTTACAGAAGAGCAAAGTGATACAAGGATTTAACATCAGTGAAACGTTCACAATACATAAATCAAATCAGACATGTAATATAATACAAGTACTAAGCAGCATAGTATTACAGAACATTTCTATAATTCAATTTTACAGATGTTAGAAGCTTACTTTTATAAGTTAGGTTAAGTCCTATACTAAATTAGGAGATAGTGTTTATCTTACCTCTGTACATATGCTATATTTACAGATGGCTGTACTAACAAATGTAAATATCTAAATCTAAGAAACATGCATACTGTCAGCATTTGAGTTAGAAGGGATTAAACAAATGCCAATAAATAAATAAATAAATAAATAAATAAATAGAATAATGACAAACTCATTTCAGCATTGGAATTAACAAGGTACAAAAATTAGGAGGATGCCTTCAGGATGAAAGACGCTTATAAAAGAATATAAACAGATAAGGCCAGGGTTTAGAGTTAAGTGACAGTTAAAGGGGTAAGGAAGGAAGAAAGAAAAGGTAATGAAGAATGTGTGTAGTATGTAGACAGAAATTGGTTTTATAGTATTTTGTGTGAAATTAAGTCAAAGTTCAGAGCATTAATAGGTAAGAGTTGAAAGCACCAGCACTCAGTGAAACATTGCTAGTTTGGGAGAGTACATGGACTTGCAGAAATCTTCCATCTCAGCAACATTCCTTGGCCCCAGAATGGGAGAATTTGACCTTTCCAACATTTCAGCAGAAGGTTGATCCTGCACAAGAAACCTTTGGGATTTGATGGGTGAAATGCATCTAAGTTTTTGAAAGAGGATGCCTTGAATTTTTATACCTCCAAACTGCACACATTTTGGATATGTGTATGACCACTGAGAGTAGTATCCACATACAGCCTGGTAAAATCCATCCAAGTTTTCCTTTGCATTCTGAATCTGTATTTTTGGGCTGAGGTGAGCGACATGATGTAGCTGCCCATAATTTTCAAAAAACTGCTCAATCACACCTGATAATGAAGGGTACACCTAACAGACTGAAATAAGCACTTTTGTGGAGGACCAAGCCCCCTGCACTGCCCATGGGGGAAGCAAGCCTCTCAACACCTTCTTACTTTGCATATCAGTCTTAAGCAAGTAACAGTCTGACAGTGCTTACATGTCATGGACACACAATACAATCAAATATTAATTTGACCATTTATGTCTGAGGAGTTACAAGATCAGCTGATCATCAATCACGTGTAGAAAAAAGTGGTATCAACTGGTTAAAAATTTTATTTTGCTTTAATCCCAGGCCCAAATCCATCCTGTCCAACACAAACTGCTCCAACACAAATGTCAGGACATAACACCCCCACTATCTTGATCCCTGGGCAAATCAACAACAGCAGCAAAACTAACCACTTTTAATGGTAAATATTAATATTAGAAGTATCAAAAATAAAATAACTGAACTCCAGGCCACAACAGCACACTAGTCCCCAGACATAGTTGCTTTAACAGAAACCTGGCTAAATAAAAACATAGCTAACTCAGAAGTTCTCCCTACCGGCTACAATATCATTAGACAAGACAGACCAAATCGTAAAGGGGGTGGAACTGCCTTACTGTACAAGTCCAACTTAACTGTCCATCAATTACCAAACTCCTACTCCTCCCCCAATAATTGGGACATACTTATCTCACAACTTCAACTTCACCCTAAAAAGGTTATCACCACAGTCATGATCTATATTCCATCTGATAATACACCTGCTAGCCTTGAAGACTTCTTATCCTAGTGTTCTTTCACATACTCACAAGAAACCCTTATTCTGGGGGATTTCAACCTAGATTGGTTCACCTGTATATCAGAACCACCAAGTAATCTAATAAAGCTCCAAGGCTACCAGCAACTAGTACAAATTCCAACTAGATGTGATAAAAAATCTAAAAGGGAATCCATCCTTGACTGGGTCCTAACTAACAACCCCACATTGTACCCCCACACAGGCAGCCTCCCAGACACCTTGAGTAACCACAACATAATATACCTTATACATAGTAGAACACACATATGTAAAACCACTAACTATAAATCTACTAGAAACACAAACAAAAATTCTCCTGAGGTCCTCAATTCTTTACTCTGTAACTGTGACTGGACCTCCCACTTGACCAGGCTGTAGCATATTTCAACAAAACATTTCTACAACACCTAGAAACTGTCGCTCCATTGTGCAAAATCAAGATTAGAACCTCTACAAACCCCTGGCTCAGTAAAGAAACCAAACAAATTCTCAAGTCCAGAGACACTGCCTGGCTTTACTATCAAAAAAACAAAGAAACACAAAGCCTAACTAAGTACCAAGAACTGCACAACCGTGCAAAAAAATGCATTAGGCTGGATAAAAAAATCCTACTACAAGACATTACAAACTAAATACCAACACAACCCCCAAAATTTTTGGAAAAACCAGCTACTAAAATCCACCCAAAAGGCTACCCCCAAACCAACCACCCCTGATACTAAAGTTCCCATCAAAACACAATTCAACTCCCACTTTGTGAACTCAATTCTATCCTTGGTATCACATGACAGTTCCTACCTCACTACCCCCCCAACACAAATAACACTAATACAAGCTTTACCCTCAAAACCGTTTCCACCACTTCAATCAAAAGCATGCTCTCCAAACAAAAAAACCTCATCAACAGTAGCTGACCTACTCCTCAGCTATTTCTTGAAACTCACAGCAGATGCTATTGCTATCCCAATCTCCACTCTCATAAACAGATCAATTGTTGAAAACTATGTGCCCAAACTCTGGAAAATATCCTGTTACAGCCATACATAAAGGTGGGACCTCCACTGAACTTAATAACTACAGACCCATTGCTTTACTCTCCCCCTGGCCAAAATCCTAGAAAAATGCATCCATACCCAGCTGCTAAAATATCTCCTAGACAGCAACATCCTGTCACCTACTCAACATGGTTTCAGACCGACCCGTAGTACCACTAAAGCCCTCCTCTGCTTCACAGACACAGTAAACCATCTCAAAAATGAAGGCCTGCAAGTGTCAACTCTTTTTTTGGATATGACCAAAGCATTTGACACAGTCTCACACCAAATCCTGCTAAACAAACTAAACCAATATCACTTATCAAATTCCACTCTTACCTAGTTCCAAAGCTACTTAACTGACAGGTACCAAGCTGTGAAATGGGAAAATTCTCTCTCTCCTCAGCTGCCCATAACTATAGGAGTCCCACAGGGTTCTGTCTTAGGATCACTACTATTCACAATCTTCACAAATGACCTTCATACCTCCACACAGCATGCATCTATCATTCAGTATGCAGATGATACTACCTTAATCTGTGCTGCACAAAATATTCCCACCCTCCTGCAAACAACTCAGTTAGCATTCTCTGACGTTGAAAACTGCCTTACCAAAGCCCAACTTATCCTCAATCCAAAGAAAACTCAGCTTATGATTATAACCAGTTCTAACAAAAACACTGATAACAGTCAATTCACTATCTACTCCACAAATGCTACTCCAGTCGCTCCAGTGGCACAGGCTAAGCTATTGGAAATAACCATAGACTCCCACCGAAAATTTGATAGTCATCTCAACTTAACTATTAAAAAGGTACATGCCAAACTGGGATCACTCTACTGTATCAAACCATTTCTTACCAACAAAAAAAGATCAGCCATTGCTCACTCCCAGCTTCTATCCACCCTGCTCTATGCATCTCCCATTCTGACTAATCTCAACAAAACTGAACTAAGCAAAATGGAAGCCTGCTATAACAGAACTGCCTGCTTTGCTGCAAATTGCTCATATAGAACTCATCACTGTACTGCTTTGAAACAACTCCACTGGCTTGAACTGCCCAACCTCCTAACCTACAATCAGGTCTGCCTCTGTCATTCTGTTACCTCCCCAATAAGTGTCCTGCCCTCAAAAACCTAGTACAACATCACTCACCCAAAAGGTCTCTTAGATCATCAAGAAAACTACTACTAGAAGTCACCAACAGCTACAATAGCTTTGGAGACACACTATATAGTAGTTCAGTGGCTAAACAATGGAACTCTCCCCCCACTAGCATACAAAACACATTGTCCAAAGCCTCCTTTAAACATCTCATTAGGCAACATCTCAAGCAAAGTTGGCAGTGCCATGATTGCTCCCCATGCTAGTGAAAGCGGATAAGGTACACATAATAAACCTAGAGTACTTGATAATAGTTTTCACTCTTACTCACAACACTGGCTAATCTACAATGTATGTACTGTACCTGTGTACTATGTATGTATTCTACCTATGTTCCAAATTTCAGCTGTACACCACAAATCTATTAATTACCTTTATTTTTAAATTAATATTTCTTTGTTTGTTATCTCCACTGTAACTGTTGATGTGCTACATACCACTGTAAAAAATATGTCTATTGCATTTTGTGTGTATACTGATCATGTCTAAATATCTAAATGTATCTGTAATTTTTCTATGTGGAGTTTTTCTACCCAGGCCTCTGCTGAAAAATGGCCTTTTCGGCTCAGTCAGACACCCCCAGTTAACAAATGTAAAATAAAATAAAAATAAATAAAAGCTCTGGGAGATGTTAGCTACCTAAAAAGGTGGTAAACCGTGCTACAACATAAAAAAGAGGATTCTTTGGAAAGATAATTAAAATCTTTAGTTCAACTAATCTGTGTGGCAAGTGGTAACAGAAGTTAATGCTGCTTAAAGCACTTGGTTCTCCAGTTCACTACCAAGCTGGTGTTCCTTCTCTGTAGAGCCTGCATATCATCCCTGTGAGTTGTTACTGGGTGCTTCAGTTTTCTCCTGTAACATAAATACATACTTTAGCTGGATTGGCAAGTCCCCAGATTGCTGTAGGTATGTATATTGTGTATGTAAGTCTGATGTGTACCCTGCAATGGATGTGTGTCCTTGTCAGTAGTTCTTTTCATTGCATCCACTAAGTGCTGGGACAGGGTCCGCCCCACCACAACCCTGAATAGGATAAAGAGCACACCAGAAAATAAATTAATGAATGATGAATAAATAAGTGAATGAATTAATCAATTCAACAAGAGAAAAAAGTATCCTAAATTGAGTGCCACATTCAGAAAATTATCATTATTGTCTAGCGTCAGGCAAAAGCTGTGGCTAAGCTGGAAAACTGAAAGTGTCTTATAGCCAGTGATACAGGAAGTGGGCTTCAAATGGAGCTCTCATGAAAAAAATAATTAGTATAATCATTGTGCTTTGTTAATCCGCAAGGCAGCTTAACATGGTCCTGACTTACTGTCAGCAGTGTGATATGGAGCCGATGTCAGCAGATGAGAAGCTAAGAGCAAAGTGTGTCCGTGTCTGTAGCCACACAGAGCAATCACAGCAACATCTCACTGTCATTCTGAATGCACTGTGTGACAAAACAGCAAGCATCGTACCTCTCAACTGTGTAGAATTCCTCAGCATTTACCGATTTTGAGGTTCAAATTATGGGGTGCCACGAATTTCCAATTGGCCCCCTTTAATCCTGATTCTTTTTTTTTAATTTTATTTCCTCTGCAATTTTTCCACTGACATCATCACATGTGCGATGACGTCAATGTTGTGAGCAGCCTGCCAGCCACTCAGAATTCAGCTGAGGGCTCGAGGATTGTGACTAACTCATTCATTGACTGTATGTTTATGTTTGGGCAACAGCAACATGTTACAGTAGGCATACGTCTCTGACTTTGGTGTAGTAGCAGTTAAGGCAAGTGTGTGCAAACTTGCAGAGGAAGTCAGTTAGAGACTTGGAAAGTTATTAGTTTAGAGAGGGTCGGTTTGGTTCGGGACTTGAGTACTGGACTACACACAGTCTGAGGCTACAGCGGAGGGAGTCGGACTCGGACCGCAAGAGAGCAACAGACCCAGCAGTATTTTTTTTTTTTAATTACAAGTCTGATGTTAAACTAAAGTCAACTCAGTGACACTCGGCAAGGCTACACTGTCCCAAAGCAAGCCATTAGCTGTAACCTTTTCATTTCAGAGTCAGGCAGCAGAGTCAGACTTCAGTGTACAGCAGAGCTCCAGACAGCAGCAGTCAGACTCGGGTGGGTCAGAGAGCAGTGGTGCAATGTTGATGACCAGATATGAAGAATTTTTTACTTCTTCTCCTAGCTCCTCCCCCCACTTCCAGGTAAAACATAGAAATAATTGCTAGGTTATGCTGACCAATACTTGAAGGGCCTGTTACTGTAGCTGTAAGCCTGTAAACATTTGGTATCATACCACCTTAATCTCAACAACTGTACACATTTTTGCAGAACATCCAGATTTTTGCCACATACTTTTGGTCTGTTTCTCATTAAATTGTGGTTTTCTGTGGCAAATCATTGAGGAGTGAAGTGAGTGCAGTCAGAAAATAACGGCAGACATTTGAGTTACAGACTTCATTATACCCTTCAGAAAATTCATTGTTATGCAAAACATGTTATTCTATCAACTTTATAAGTTTGTAAAGGCAATATTTAGTGTCCCTATTTTTGGGCCTTTGTTTCCCAATTGTTTATGGCTTAGACCAGATTTCTTGGTCTTAGAAGTTGAGAGGTATGTGAAACAGCCATGCTGTACATGGGAGAAATTAATAGTACCCCCATTCCCTTTTAATTTTGCTCTCCAATTCATTATAAAATAGGGAGACGTTTGTAAGGAAAATGTGCAGAATAATAATTCTTGACATGTTCTGAACTTCTGCTAGTAGTAGGTATTGTGGGATGGGAGATATTTAAGCAGCAGTTTTTCAATTGTTTCCTTATCTCTTTAAAACTGGAGCAAAGCTATATATTTCTACTCTTATTCTGCAGTTACTGACTGAAAGAGCTATATTGTGCCTAGGAAAAACTGGAGTGACCTTTCAATTCAGTGTTATCGCCCTTTTTAAGCTGTATTCTTGTTCTGACATTTATTGTAAAGCAAGCAAAAGGCATGTGTACATATGTTTTTATTTGCATCACTGTGATTCATGTTTTGGATCAATATACTCTGCCATATTTTATTTCAGAGCTGGTCGTTCTTCCAAAGTGCTTCTTTCGGTTATACTTGCAGAGATCTGTTAGACTGTTACTAGAGAGTTATATCTGAGACTGTTAAGCTAAGGCAGGTGTATGTGTAACTAGAGACAAACTATCTGTTAAGCGAAGGCAGATGTGTGTGTGTGTGTGTGTGTGTGTGTGTGTGTGTGTGTGTGTGTGTGTGTGTGTATGTGAAATACCCCAATTAGGAGTAACTGGACAGAAAGCCTGTACCTTAGGTACAAGGAGCAAGAGCCTAAATTCTCTACCCATACCACCACCACTCGCAATTCAAGAAGTTTTAGAGAATGTCTGGCTCATACTTTTGGTCTGTTCCTCTTAAAATTTGTGGTTTTCTGGCAAATCAGTGAGAACTGAATTCATTAAATAATTAAGCTTCATTCTTCCTATCTTTCAGGAAGCATATGGTTTGGTAACACAAAACATTCTGTTCTATTCTAGCAACTTTTCTAAAATTACACAACCAATGTTTAAAATCTGTGGTTTTGGACCTTTGTCCCCATAGTACATTTTCCGTTTCTCCAGATTTCTTGTGCTACAGGGGGAGAGAAGTTTAGTGCTGCTTATGAGAAGTGTCTTTGTGTTGTCAGTAGCACAACAGGTAAAATGCTTGTTTTTGATGCAGAAGGCTGTGAGTTCTATTCCCACAGTATGTGGATGGATTGCTGATACTGTACTGTGTCTTACTTTTAAAGGGGATGGATGCTGCTGTCCTGAGAATGTCCTCTTTGGCGGAGATACCTAGTAACTATGAACCTGTTATCAGTTTGACATCCATTCCCTATTGCAATATTACTAGCTTATAATTTTTTAATGTAAAATAGGCAATTTATTCCTCAAGGGCAACAGGCGCTTTATTTATAGTTGAAACAATGAAATATAAAGTGTTTTATTAGCAGCAACCTCTTCATTAGTTACATATCTCTTTAATGTGGAATTATTCTGATGACTTTTACTTCTGCAGAGATTGTGCATATTTACTGATACTGGTGGATTGTAGAAGTTTCAGTAGACTTTTATGATGGCAGTGTTCTGAACTGGGCAGTTTTGTCATTATTGATTCATGCATTTTGTTTCATTGGTTACTGGAAAAATGTTCAAAACAATAAATTTAAAATGCGCTCTAACAAGTGCATTAAATTATATTTCTTCTATAATGCAGCAAAATCAGGAATGTGTATCAAAGATCACATGAACGTTTCATGTGTAAGGGGCCAATGATATGAAAACAGCCCAAAGGTAATCTTTATCTGCCACTGACCCAATGCATTTTCTTTGAATGTGGATTTCAATGCTGTTTCAATGAATGTGAGTTTCAAGGGCAGAGAAGTTTTAATGCTAAGTCTATCTTCATTGTGAGACTGTATTGCTTTGTTTAGCAGATGTCTATTAGTGTTTGTGCTATAAAATTTAAAATAAATAATAAAAGTTTTAAATGAAATCCACATAATCATTGTAGATGTAGAAGTAAAGTAGTATGCACATTACAGTGTTTATGGTAAATAGGGTGAAATAGCCAAGTAATGGGACATTGAAATGGCTGCAGGGGGGGGCTGACTGTGTATGGGGCCCCCAAGCTGGTATCCCACAATTCCATTTGAGGGGGCGGAGTTACATAATTATGTATGCAAATGTTATGTTAATCAGCATACGGATTTGTACCTATTTTTCATGGCCCTCTGTCCAGATTTTTGATGTTTTCAGGTTGAGAGGTATGGCAAGCATGTGACCATAAATCTTAAATTCTAACAGTTAGGCATAAGAGATACTCAGTGTTACCATAAACCTTTTATTGATCAGGCATTTTGGCCAGCACCGTCACTAAGACAAAACAGCTTGTGCTCACTGGGATGCAGTAAGACCACTAGCTTTCTGTTTAGGGCAATTTCTTTATGGCTAGCCATATGTAGTAAATAAGCATGAGGTTTTGTTAATCACTGTCAGTAGCGATAAAATGTAATACTAATGCTGTCACTGGCTCCAGTGACCATGTGGTCATACGACTGAGTTTTACAATAAAGGGGATAAAGAAAAATAAGATATAAAAGAGGACAGGAAGAAAGCAATAAAGCGAGTGATTATGGGTATAAAAGAAATGATGAGAAGTTGCACAGATGAAATAGTAGTCTCCTTTTAACAAGCAGAAACAGTAACTGTGGGATACTTGTAAGATAAAGTGGATCAGCATTAATTATCTGGACTGTGAGAAGTAGAATACGCAGAGATACAATCAATGAAAATTTTTTAAAATGAAATTAAAGGAAACCATAAAAACAGCAACATACAGATTTATTCTATTATTATAAAAAATAATAAAAATAAATATATCCAATTTGAAACCAGATAGGATTCCTGCTTTAAATTTAACAAAAGACATGATGAGCTGAAGGAACATCTTTTAGAGCCTTCATGTTTTTGTACCCTTGCAGCCCTTGATCTCAGACTTCCCTTGCACCTTATAGATCTATTAATGCCCTGTCTTGACTTAAAGGAGCACCCTGTGTGACCCCTGAGGGAGTCTGTTGTTTTCAGGAGACATGCCCACTGGGTTACAGTGGGTGTATATGAATTATAAATACACACCACTTGTAGACTTGGGGTAAACTATTAAGTGAAAAGAGAAGGAATGAGGTAGCAGGATCCATCTACATCTGAATCAGATTTTTTTCTTATGCACCTAACCCAGTAGTAAATGGCATGTATGTCTGCAAGACAGTTGGGCTGCTTACATGCATTTCCAGTGCATGTGCATTCTATACATGCAAGGCAAAGGCTACTGAGTTAATACAGTTTGACAGATCCTACCACACATCCCAGCACTGCAACAGCCCAGATTGCCCCCCACCAGGAAGGATGAATCAGCATTGGCTGCTTATGTCTGTCCAATCCCTGCCATCTCCTTGCATGCCATGGACATTAACTGATGCCAAGTTGTCTGTGTCTCAAGCAGGTATTACCACTCTGTACCACAGCAGTCTGCATAGTACTAGAAGGCAGTAGTTATCAAACTTCCAAGTATGCTTGTGTTTTGTGCCAGTACTGTTCTGGAGATTGTGCATATATTCTTGTTGTCACCTGTACCTTGTAACTTGTGCACATACTCTAGATGGATCACTATGCTTCTGTTCCCAATATATACCAATATATATCTATATGTATGTGTGTGCACGTGTGTATGTGTGTGTGTGTGTGTGTGTGTGTGTGTGTGTGTGTGTGTGTGTGTGTGTGTGTGTGTGTATATATATATATATATATATATATATATATATATATATATATATATATATATATATATATATACACATATACACACTGTATATATATGGATCCCCTTTCAAATATCGAAAGACAAGAATCCTGAACATTATTTTTGCAAGACGAAAATAACAAAAGTTAAAATCTCGAACCACAGACTTTTTCCCAGGACAAGTAAACACTTGCCCATCATGGGTAAATATGCCCTTTCCCCTCTGTAGTATGTTCCCAGAGTTGGTATATATAGTTTGGGGGTGTGGAGGCTCAGCCCACCCCCCCACCTAGATGGGTTTCAGATGGTTCAGTGCGTACTGTGTAGTTTTGTAGAATTGCTTACAACCCTGGGAAAAAGTTTGTGGTTCAGCATTTTAACTTTCGTTATTTTTATCTGTCAAAAATGATGTTCGGGACTGTGGTCTTTCAATATTTGAACGTAGATCCATATATGTGTGTGTATATATATATATATATATATATATATATATATATATATATATATATATATAAAATTATGGGGGGGGGGGTATCTTCTGGATCTCATGTCAGTAGCAGCAGTTCTCTGTAGGGATGGCAATAAGTAGCTGCCACCTTTGGACATTTTTCTGTGTTCTGATGTCATAAGGAAAAGAATTCCAGAAATGCACAAAGAGTGATAAATAGAAAAGTTACAGCTGACCTGAAAGTTCCTCAATGAAAAGAAACCTCTGATACTACTGATACTACTGAACTGTGTCATATAATATTTTAATTCTGTTAGTGGCTCTTTATTTTGGGGTTGTGGGAAAGTTTGAAAGTGTATGTCTTACAGATTGGTTTTAATTGAATATTTTGTTTGTTTTTAGCTCATCACTGGAGTCCAGCAAGCAGCAGAAAGGCAAAACCAAGCATTTATGGCACTCGAGGGGCAAACGTTATCCAGTGGGCCAAGTAGAACCCTCAAACAAAAGCCAGGGCACTGGTTTGCTTCCACAATGCCAATTATTGGAAAAGGAGTGATGTCTGCCATCAAAGAGGGACGTCTTATGACAGATGTCAGCAGTGTTGCTAAGGAGGACAGCAGGAAAATAGCAGCAGTTCTGAATGGTGCATACTATCTGGAAAGGCTAAACTTTAACATTGAAGGAAAAGACACACACTACTTTGTTAAGATTGGACCATCAGACAGTGATCTTTTAACTTTAGGGATGACCAATGGACGCAAATCAATGGACAATGGGATTAATGTCACTGCATCTCAGCCAGCATTGTTGGTTAATGGAAGGACTCGAAGGTTCACAATTGTTGAGTTCCAGTATGCATCCCTTTTACTTTCAGTGCGTTATGGCTTGACATTAGACACCCTTGATGAAGAGAGTGCCAGAGTACTGGATTTGGCACGACAAAGAGCTGTAGGGGGAGCATGGGCCAAAGAACAGCAGAAAGTGCGAGAAGGTAAAGAAGGTAGTCGACTGTGGACTGAAGGTGAGAAACAACAGCTGCTAAACGCGGGCAGAGTCCAAGGCTATGAAGGCTACTATGTGTTACCTGTGGAACAGTACCCAGAGCTTTCAGATAGCAGCAGCAATATCCAGTTTTTGAGACAGAATGAGATGGGTAAAAGGTAACAAATTAGCCTACTGTCATCCACTGGTGGATGAAACAGTCCTTACAACTGTTATCTCCTCTCCTAAGGAGATGAAAAAATAAAGGGGGTACTAGGCCAGACTACAAAGGACATTGCAAAGCAGCAACAAAGCTCATATTTTTGAGTTTACTGCTGCTGCTGCTGCTGGTGAGCAGATAGACTGTAACCTGAAGTAGACTAAAAGCCCTATCAAGTCACTTAAGTAAATTTAAAAGTACCCTTTCATTGTTACCCAGTTGTTCTGGGTATAAGACAGAAGGCCTCGCATTACCTCACTGGCGTTCCATGTGAGTTACATTAAACTTTACAAAATCCAAGATGGCCACCTTCACTGGGATGAGTAAAATAAATAGCTCAGACTGCTGCTTTAGTAAATATGGCAGAAGTTTTCCTTTCGGCAAATACAGCTGCTTTCAGAATATGACTTTTGGCTGAGTTGGTGTGTTTCAGGTAACTGTGAAAACCATTGAAGCACCATAATTTTCTGAGTCTGCATTCATGTCCATACTTCACTTTGGGTGGATAAAAGTTTAATCACGAATGTAGTTCCAGTCCCAGTGTGAGTGGATGGGTGGTGGTACTCCTATCAAATAAATGCCATATTCTGTTTATTTGTAAAGTTTCCATAGTTGTGGGCAGTACAACACAGTTTACAGGGTGTCACTGTTTAGGTAACGTAGTTTGTTGATCCCATTTCTCCAGTAGAGATACTGACATTGTTATCACACTCTGTTACAAGTGGTGCACTTCTTAAAACCACCCTGTACATACTGGAGCCAGAAGGCATATCACTGTCCATTTTTTTAAAGTTATAACTATATTGGTGTATTTGTTTTTTTCTGGAAACTATGACAATCACATTTCAGTCAGTACACACACACACACAAACTCACAGAGATGCTAACATGAACTTTTGGTGCAAGAACATTTTTGTAAAATATATGTATTAAATTGTCATTGAGTTTTTATATTAATTTTAATTTGCTGCAAATAATAGGAGCAGAAAGATAATTTATGGCAAAGTGTTTAAGACTTGTTTATACATTAATAAAGTCCCTAAAACTCTTGTGAAATAAATGTCATTTTTTTAGGCATTTTGGAAATTACTTAGCTGCTACAGGTTTCTCGCAGTACCAACAAAATTAGTGATATATTCTGTAATAATTATGAGTTTTGTCTCTATTTTTTTAGTATGAACTTTTCCCTTCAGGTGTTTTGAAAATGGATTGCTTTCTTATAGGTTTGCAGTTTCGGGTCTATATTAGATAGTCGAAGTTCCATAACTCCAAACACCTAATGATCGAACCATTAAGTTCAAAGTTACAGAACTTTGACTATACAAAAAAAAAAAACACAAAGTACAAAACAACAACTTGTAAGCAGGGGGCAAGCCCCACTACACCACCCACAGCCACCACTACTTAAATATACCAACTCCGAGATCGCACCACATTGAAGTGAATGGAAACCTGCGCTTACGGAGATTTCCATTGAAACACTTGAGCTTTTACAAATTTGAACGTATGGTCTCGACCATATGTGGTTTGAACTTGTAAAAGTTCGACTACGTGAATGGAACCCACAGTTTCTTATCTTGACACATGATACTGAAGGCACTTTTTTTCAAGGGGTCGGTTCCTAGAGAATAAATTATTTGGGATTCATTTCTCACAGTTCCAAAGTATGGACTTAATAACAGTGAAGCTTCAAAATGTTGGCGAAGAATATTCTTATATCTGCACTCTGGTGGTTCAGATTCAGAGTAATAATGAGGTCAGCAAAAGACAAACGCCTTTTCACGTGGATGATAAGCAAAGCCCCCCTCCCCCCAGAAAATGTCTGTCAGGTTAATTTATATACTGCAGTTTTTGTCTCAGAATCTCAGAGTTTGGAATTCTGAGTTGCAGAGCATTACATCTTTTCAGATTTTTAGCACCTGTTACTATCTACATTTATCTTATGTATGCATGCAACAGGGCAGTCTTTAAAAGCTGCATAACATTATCCCATATCTTCATAAAGCAGTCTGTAAGCACCAGTATACAAATACAGTACTCCATGCCTCTCACTATAACATATACACTTAACAGCAGACTCAATGTAAACCAACTGATGCATGGACTCTCCTGCTGTAATGTAAGTGACAGTTCCTGGGCGAATCAGAGCAAAGTATGGCCTGATGTTAATGGTTTGAAAGGGTAACCGGACTCACAGAGGTACTTTATGTATAAACTTCTGCTTGACATTAATTTAGGCATAGAAGACTGATACTCAGACATGGCTGAGGCCTGGAGAAGACATTTGGACTAATATAGCCATGTGATAAATGCATGTATACTTACCTTGAAATGGACACAAAGCAGCAATGTGAAAAGTTTCACAATGAGAATGGCAAGAGCTGGTGTTTATAAGGGTGGCTCAAGTTTGTGTTTAATACCTGTTAGCCAGGATCATAGGCTGATTTGATCATCCTGTTCAGTTACAGTCCAGGACACCTACAGTGGATATAAAAAGTGTACACACCCCTGTTAAATTGCCAGGATTTTGTGATATAAAAAATGAGACCACAATAAATCATTTCAAAACTTTTCCCACCTTTAATGTGACCTATAATCTGTACAATTCAATTGAAAAACAAACAAATCTGTTAGGAGGAAAAAAATGTAAAAAAATAAAAAAACATGCAATACGATGGTTGCATAAGTGTGCACATCCTTAAACTAATACTTTGTTGAATCACCTTTTGATTTAATTACAGCATTCAGTCATTTTGGGTACACACCTGCAATCAATTAAAGAGAATCTGATTAACCCCAAATAACGTTCAGCTGTCCTAGTAGGCTTTTCCTGACATTTACTCAGTTGCCTGCCTCAGCAAAAGCCATGGTTGACAGAGATCTTAAAAGCATCAAAGGGATCTCATTGTTGAAAGGTATCAGTCAGGAGAAGGGTACAAAAAATGTCCATAGCATTGGATATACCGCGGAAAACAATGAAGACAGTCATCAAAAAGTGGAAACAATATGGGACAACAGTGACACTGCAAAGAACTAGATGTCCCTCCAACATTGATGTAAAGACAAGATGAAAACTGGTCAGGGAGGCTCTCAAGAGACCTACATCAACACTGAAGAAAATGCAGGAATTTCTGGAAAGTACTGGTTGTGTACTACATGTTACAACAATTTCCCGTATTCTCCATATGTCTGGACTATGGGGTAGGGGTGCAAGATGGAAGCCTTTTATTTATACAGAAAAACATCCAGGCCCGGCTAAATTTTGCAAAACAATACATCAAGTCTCTCAAAAGCATGTGGGAAAATGTGTTATGGTCTGATGAGACCATGGTTGAACTTTTTGGCCACAATTCCAAAAGGTACATTTGGTGCAAAAACAATACTTTGCATCACCAAAAGAACACCATCCCCACAGTGAAGCATGGTGGTGACAGTATCATGCTTTAGGGTTGTTTTTCTTCAGCTGGAACTGGGTCTTTTCTCAAGCTGGAGGTAATTATGAATTGTTCAAACTACCAGTCACTTTTGGCCCAAAACCTTCAGGCATCTGCTCGAAAGCTGAAGATGAAGAAGAATTTCACCTTTCAACAAGACAATGACCCCACGCATACATCCAAATCAACAAATGAATGGCTTTACCAGAAGAAACTTAAAGTTTTAGAATGGCCCAGCCAGAGCCCAGACCTAAATCCAGCCCAGACCTAAATCCAATAGAAAATCTGTGAGGTGACCTGAAGAGAGCTGTGCACAAGAGGTGCCCTCGCAATCTGACAGATTTGAGTGCTTTTGCAAGGAAAAGTGGACAAATATTGCCAAGTCAAGATGTGCCATGCTGATAGACTCCTAACCAAGAAGACTGAATGTTGTAATTAAATCAAAAGGTGCGTCAATAAAGTATTAGTTTAAGGGTGTGCACACTTATGCAATCAGCTTATTGTACATTTTTTATTTTTTATATTTATTCTCCTAATAGATTTGTTTATTTTTCAATTGAATTGTACAGGTTATAGGTCACATTAAAGGTGGGAAAAGTTTTGAAATGACTTATTGTGGTCTCATTTTTTTATATCACAAAAACCTGGCATTTTAACAGGGGTGTGTACACTTTTTATATCCACTGTATGTGCAATACAATAAAATACATCATCATTCATTGTAGTACTTACATGTAACTCAAACCAACAAAAGAAAAAACATCCATGCAATGAAAAAACAACTTAATTAAAAACTCAGATTAGAGATCTTAAATGAAAAGTATTACAATCTGGTTTTCCCATTATGATAAGTTCCTGAAAGTAAGAAAATATCTAATATTATTGTACAGCATGACAGTAGCACATAGACCCAAAAGCTTGAAGACAAGTGATCTTGATATCTGTTAGAAAAAGTTATGAAATACCTGCTGGAAGAAGGGTCATAATGAAAAAAATGAACACGTATAACATTCTTATAAACTGATATTTTAAAGATCCAAAATCTTTGTGCTTTCACTATGGGAAGTATAGTCTGCTTTCAAAATTTTGTGAGTATTTCAAGTAACTGCAAAACTGTATAATCCAAACAGAAGAATAACCACATAAGGTGAATAAGCATATAGGTAGGGTTCTACCTGCCCCTTACGTTTTAAAGGTCAGGACAAACTGCAATCTTCTAGGAAGCATTTAATTAAATATGACTGACCAGAAATGGCTTCTTATTTTAAAAAGTTTCTTTTACATAATATTCCAAATTAAATTATCAGGTTTAACTTTGATTATATCATCCCCTCCTTTCTAATAAATAAAAAGAAGATTGTTATTTTTTAAAAGGCTTTATTCAAAGATGGATAAGCCAAGTAGCCATGAAAATTATTTTTTCTGGTACAATTACTACAGTCAAATAGCATGAGTTTCTATAATCACTAAACAGTGGGTGCGTCCATTGGACAAGCTTCTGATAGGATAAAAGCCATAGCAGGTAGTTAGTGGAGTTGGTTATACTCTATTTGAATGAGCATCTGATAGGATAAAAGTCATAGCAGATAGTTAGTGGAGTTGCTTACACTCTATTTGAATGAACATCTGATAGGATGAAAACCATGGCATGTAATTGGTGGAGTTGGTTTTACTGTCTTTGAATATTACATGTACGTAACCAATTATCTTCTAAGTATTGCCATTTGGAATCTAACCCTGTCATAGTGGGGGGAATATTTTTAAATGTATCCAAATCTTTTAACAACATATTTAAACAAAAGGCCAGTGTCTAAAAGAAAGCACTTTTGCATGATATACTTCCTTAGATTCACCTTTAACAAAGTGAAAACAGTGGTAAAATCAGATTATTTAGTAAGTATGATCAATATAAAAGGTTTAGTAACAAGTGAATCAGATTGAATTATCCACTTTTTTAACACTTGTAATAACTTCGAGAAGTAAACTTTAGTAAAATTAATGAATGCTTTAGCTCTTAATTTGACATTATTAATGAGTGCCCATGTTAGTTTCCCATTTCATGTGGCTTGTGGAGATCCAATCTTACATTTGTCCTGATTCTAGGGCAGTGGCTTTATTGTTAGTATGTTACTATTTTAGGAAATGAAGCTGCCTTAACTATACTCCATATAATGATCGATTACCTAGAACAGACATGAAATGGCCTAATAAACATGACAAAAACATACAGCATAAAAAATAGATTTAATAGTAGTTTTTGTGATTAAGTTTCCTTCAGTTCAATGCATTATCAATTGAACATGTGGTGTTCAGTCCTGCCTTTTTAAAAGCATAAAGTTGAAGTTGCCAAGCAGGTTCTGTGTTTTCCATAAAAGCATTTTGGTTGCCATGAAGGGGTCCTTGTTCCACCATTTCCAATACATAAAATGGAAAATTCAAGTAGTTTGGCAAATCAAGGCAGTGGCTGGCTAACATATTCTTAAGAATTTTTAATTACTATTAGAAATATGATGAGCCATTCAGATGTTAAACAGTTGATAGTTTTTCCTTAATAAAAACTGCTACAAAGTGTAAATTGTGCACTGTAAATTACTATTTCAGTAGTGCAATAAGTTCTAGAAGAGCTGTAATATTTTTGTTAGTGTTAGGACAATTAATAGAATTTGCCCCACTTATCAGCTCACAATATCTGTAGCCTGGTGGTCTGCACTTAAAAGTCTCTTTTACTATGTTGTCTTTGGATTGTGTCTTCTCTTTCAGGCAGTCACAAATGCTTTTCCCCTTCTTAAAGACAAACTTTGGTGTTGACTCAATGAGTCATATAGCTTGTTATCAGTGACAATAGTCCAGTTGGTGAGAATTGCTTTTTTTATTTCTTTATACTCCGTAGTGTAAATGAGCGCCATGCTATATTTTCTTCCTTCTTCATATAGGTCTCTGTAGAGCTCTCTCAGTTCCATGTCTGTGGCATCAAGGAAGGAAGGGTCATTTGTGAGTTTCATAGTCCTGATAGGGTCAAAGATTTTGTTGAGAAATTTCCTCCAATTAGCTCTTGCCAAAAATATTTTTCTAGGTTGATCAAGTTTAGGGTAAAGTCCTTGGTATCTTTGGAACCACAGACAATCCTCATCCCTTGAGACTTGACCACATTTCTGTTGGTAATATATGGGTGTGTGCTCTTGTAAAGAAGTAGCTGGTTTATCCTGGTGGGCTTCCTGTACAGATTGTTGCACAGTGTTTTAGAAAAGAGATTCTTGACAATAGTCAGGTCTTGGAAATTTACAGAGTCACAGCTGTGGTTAGTTGTAAATCTTAGAAAGGTGATGAGGTTGTTAATATGGTTGTAGAACTCTAAAATCTCATTTTCTTCTCCATCCCACACAATAAATATATCATCAATAAACCTCAGGTGGTATATACAAGCAGTACTAAAAGCATATTCAAAAGATAGAACTGCAGTCCCTGGAGTGCTGGAAGTTTTGGCAAAACATTTGGACATCCTCGGCAACAATAATTATTTTCTATTCTGTAGCAAGTACTACAGACAATCCATGAGGACAGTAATGGGAGCAGACATGGCCCCCAGCCTAGCAAATACTGCACTAAGAAAGTGGGAGGAAAATTTTGTGTATAGTTCCAGATTCTACAGGCATTTAAAATGCTACCTGAGGTTTATTGATGATATACTTATTATTTGGGTTGTAAAAGAAAAGAGCTATCAGAATTGTACATCATATTAACAACTCCATCACCTTTTTTAATATTTACAACTAACCACACCCATGACTCTGTAAACTTCCTAGACCTGATTGTTACCAAGCATCAATCTTCCCAAACACACTGCAACAATCTGTACAGGAAGTCCACCAGTGTAAACCAGCAACTTTATTACAACAGCATGCACCCATGTATTAGTAAGAGAATAACTCACCCAACATATTGATCATATCTACTGTGACCTCATCTGAGCCTGCTGCTTTTCCTGGCTTCATTTTCCTGAGTGCTGTTCTTTCTTCTTCTAGGGTTAACTCCTCTTTTTCTTCTTTCATTGTAGTATATATCTGGAGCAGTTCAGCTTCTATGGGGGTTTCTTTTCAAAAGCTGCTGGAAGTACTCCTTCATCTGCCTTTGATGTCCCATGGACTGGTGAGCAGGTTGTTGCTCCCATCCCTTATGACAGGTGTCCAATGACTATCTTCTTTATCTTTCTGTCTTTGCCTTGCAACCTGATAGAGTTTATTTGTACCATCTACTGAGTCACTTTCCAGAAGTTGGTAGAGTATCTCTGATGTCTTGTTTTTGCTATTGAAACTGCTTACTTAATTTCTTTGTCAGCTGACCTGTATTCCTTCTTTGTCTGGTCCATCTTTTCTATCACCCTCCTCTTCTTGCACTCCTTTCTTTTGATGCCTTCCTGGGCTTCTGTATTCAACAACCAGTTTTCCTTATGTACCTTATTTCCATTACTGGCTCAATCACATGTCACTTCTATAGTCCTCACATATGCCATTTTAAGGCACTGCCATTCTTCTTTAACTCCACTTATTTGCCCTTCTTCCTGAGGTGGTAGAGCCTTGAGTATTTCTTTGATCTCTTGTGCTGTCTCTCCAGTCAACTTCCAGGTCTTCAGACTAGTCACTACTGACTATAGAGCCTTCTCTGACCACTACTGTGAGCCGATTGTTTCACTGGAGATGACTTCACAATCACTGACTCTATCCCAGTCATACCTCTCAATCTGGAAACATCAAAAATCTAGACAAAGGCCCATGAAAATAGGTACAAATATGTATGGTGATTAACATAAAACTTGTATACATAATTATGTAACCCCACCCACTTCAACAGAACTGTGGGATACCAACTTTCAAATGCAAACTGAAGAACAGACAGCCAAAATATGACCATAATATTGCCTCAGAGTTCCCATGCAGCCATATCAATGTCCCATTACTTGGCTATTTCGCCTCATTTAACATAAACACTGTAATGTCTATACTGCTTTACTTCTACAATGATTATTCTGCTAAATAAAGCAACACAGTCTCCCAATGAAAATAGACTTAGCATTAAAACTTCTCTACCCTGGAAACTCACATTCATTGAAACAGCATTGAAACCCACATTCATCTGGCCAGTGGCGGATAAAGATTACCTTTGGGCTATTTACAAATCATAGGCCCCTTGCACATGAAACATACATGTGTTCTTTGATACACCTTCCTGACTTATTAAATTATATTCCTTGTATAATACAGCACACTTAGAGCATGTTTTAAATTTATTGTTTTGAACATTTTTCCAGTAAGCAATGAAACAAAATGCATGAACCAATAATGACAAAACTGCCCAATTCAGAACATTGCCATCATAAAAGTCTACTCAAACTTATACAATCCGCCAGTATCAGTAAATATACACACTCTCTGCAGAAGTAAAAGTCATCTAAATAATTCCACATTAAAGAGATCTGTAAATAATGAAGTGTTTGCTGCTAGCAAGCAACTTTATATTTTGTTGTTTCATCTACAAATAAAATGCCTGTTGCCCTTGAGGAGTAAATTGCCTATGTTACATTAAAAATGATAAGCTAGGAATATTTCAATAGGGAATGGATGGCAAACTGATAACAGGTTCATAGTTACTAGGTATCTCTGCTAAAGAGGACATTCTCAGGACTGCAGCATCCACCCCCTTTAAAAGTACTACACAGTACAGTATCAGCAATCCATCTACATACTGTGGGAGTAGAACCCACAGCCTTCTGCATGAAAAGCAAGTATTCTACTACCTGTTATGCCAAGTCCGTTTGTGTTGTTAGTAGCACAAGCAGTATTAAACTTCTCTCTCCCGAAGAACTATGCAGCACAAGAAATCTGGAAAAAGCCAAAAATGTATTGGGGGGGAGACAAAGACCCAAAACCAGGAGCACATTTTAAACATTGCTTGTATAATCTTAGAAAAGTTGCTGGAATAAAATGTTTTGTATTACCATGCCTTTGCTGAAAGATAGGAAGACTGAAACTTAAATGGCTATCATTATTTAGTGAATTAAATTCTCACTGATTTGCCAGAAAACCACAAATTTTAAGAGGTACAGATCAAAGGTACATTCCAGGCATTCTGTAAACCTATCACAAGTGTTGGTGGTATAGGTAGAGAAGTTAGGCTCTTGCCCCTTGTACTTAAGGCTCAGAGTTTGAGTTTCAGTAACCCTAACCACCAGTTACACCTAACTGGGGGATTTTACACACACACACACACACACACACACACACACACACACACACACACACACACACACACACACACACACACACACACAAACACACTCTATCCATCAAATAAAATATGAAAGCAGCTGCCATCAAATAAAATATGAAAGGAGCTGCCATCAAGTAAAATGTGAAAGGAACTGCCATCAAGTAAAATGTGAAAGCAGCTGCCATCAAATAAAATATGAAAGGAACTGCCATCAAGTAAAATGTGAAAGGAGCTGCCATCAAATAAAATTTGAATCACACACACACACAGCTGCCATCAAATAAAATATGAAAGGAGCTGCCATCAGATACACACACAGAGCTGCCATCAAATAAAATGTGAAAGGAGCTGCCAATAAATAAAATGTGAAAGGAGCTGCCATCAAATAAACACACAGAGCTGCCATCAAATAAAATATGAATGGAGTCACCATCAAATAAAATATGAACCACACACACACTGACAAGTGTAACATTTGAATTATAAATCTGCTTAATACACAAACCACTCTGCTCAAATAAAATAATGAACCTTAGCACATTGCTTAATACACTGGAGTGGAGCTGGCTGCCAGTAACGAACCCCTCTGCTGCCAATAATAACCACTCTGTTTAAAATAAAATAATGAACACACACAGAGTGTAACAAAGTTTAACACATTGCTTAATACACCAGAGTGAAGTTGCTGCCAATAATGAACCACTCTGCTGCCAATAACCACCACACCATGACACCGACAAAGCTTAGCAGTACATTGCTTAAATAAAATAGCTACTGCTGCCAATAATGAACCATGCACATTTGAATTATCTGCTTAAATAATGAACCACTGTGCTGCCAATAACCAGTCTCTGCTTAAAATAAAATAATAAACACACACCATGACACCAACAAAGCTTAGCAGTACATTGCTTAAATAAAATAGCTGCTGCTGCCATTAAGGAAACACGAAAACTTGAAAACTTAGCACATTCGAATTAGAACAACAGAGGGGCCTGTTTCTTTATTTTCGTGCCTGGGAGCTCAACCTCATTTCTCATGCTGCAGCATGTGTGTGCCATGTGGGTGGGTGCTAGGCGGACCCAAATTTAAATTTGCACAGTTGCCATTGCATATTCCCTCCAACATGACCAAGTCCAACAAAGCAGATGTCATCACGTGCATGCCTCTGTAGGCTGGTGATGCATGGTGATGTCAGCCATAAATTTAAAGTTGTAGC
Source organism: Protopterus annectens (assembly GCF_019279795.1). NCBI lineage: Eukaryota > Metazoa > Chordata > Ceratodontiformes > Protopteridae > Protopterus > Protopterus annectens. The sequence continues at coordinate 1,970,860,408 of NC_056733.1, forward strand.
ACACAAAAAAAAAAAGAATTAAGCAAAAAAAAAAAAATTGAAAATTAAAGTGGCCACTCGGGAATACATGGCACCCCATTATTTTGCCCTCAAAACCGGTAAATACCGAGGAATTCAGTATGGTTGAGAGATGTGAATTCCCAGTGCTCTTTCCTTACTAGCAGGAATTTTACCTGAGTTGCATGCAGGGTTGCCAGATGTCCCTATTTGGGCGGGACTGTCCCAAGATTAGCAGCCTGATCCCAAGTGCCGCACTGCTGGTTTAAATCCCGGGCAGCCTCCGCTTTGTTTTTTTTTTTTTGATTGACCCGTATACCGGCATATCAAAAATCGCTAAACACGGAGCTTCTTGTGTTTAATGCAAAACATCGCAGTTCCGCATTAAACAGAAGTAGCTCCGTGTTTAGAGATTTTTGATTGGCCCGTATCCCGATATACGGGCCAATCAAAAAATTGCAAAACAGAGCTACTTCTGTTTAATGCGGAACTGAGATGTTTTGCATTAAACAGAAGTAGCTCCGTGTTTATTTATTTTTGATTGGCCTGGGCCAACTCTGATGTTCCGCATTAAAGACCTAGCGTGGAAGACCTTTTTTTTTTTTTTTTTTAGTCTTCACTTTGTCCCTACCTGGCCAGTTGGAAATCTGGCAATCCTGGTTGCATGTAGCTCTTGTATTTGATCTTGTGACTTGTCTCTTTTGCTGAACTATGTGTTGGCCACCATCAAGTCATTTGCAATACAGAAGTTTGGAATGGCCTCACCTTCTTTATTCCTGGTCCCCCACTCAAGTGGACCCAGGCAGTCCTCATATCTTCCCATGTGGACCCAGACAGTCCTCATATCTTGATCTGTTTGTCCCAATATGTGCATTTAAGTCCTCCATTATCAACACTAACTGATGTTGTCCTGCTTTATCTAGTAATTCCTTCAACTGCTGTACTCTTTTCCTCACCAACACAACCCTGCGTGGGGCATAGGCTGAGGTTATGAATACTGCCCAATTCTTACACTAGAGTGTGCAATGAGTCTGTCAGTAATTCTGATGACATTTCTCAGTGTCTTCTGAAGCATATCCCTCAACACAATTCCCACACCATTTCTAGTCTGTCCACTCTCAGAGTAGTAGGCTCTAGATCCCAAGCAAAGTGCCTTTGCTTAACTTCTCTTCCATCTTATCTTGTGGATACAGAGGATGTCCAGCCTTCTCCATATCATCCACTTCCAAGCTGCATCCTGTTAGTGACCCTATACTGACTATAGCAATCTTTAGTTCATGTTTTGCAGATTGATTGGTTTTACATCCAGCTTTTACTCAGCAGAGCTATCCCAAGTAACCCAAGCTGGGCACCTGGATATCGGCCGGCCAGTAGCTTACTGACACAGGGCTTGGCTTTATGGCCAGCACACACTCCCACTGTTAGCATGGGCTCCCTGGTGTAGGAGTAGGGTGGGTTCTCAATCCACTTATCACCAGAAAATACCCATGCCCAGTTTTTCAATGTGACTTTTACACTATTGAGTGACTAACCATGCCAAAGTATGCAGTCTATGATCCATGTTTTCCTGTCCTAAGGATACTATGTACCACAACTGTTGCCCAATATGTTTGGAATGTACAATTCTTCCCTCAATAGGTTTGATCTAGATTCTATGCTGCTGCCTACAGTTCCATTCTTGGGTGAGTTTGAGGTGGAAATACCTAGCATATTTTTGGACAAACCCCCACAGAGACATCAGAAGAACATGAAAACTCCACAAAGTCATTGGCCAGAGGTCAGGATCAAACTTTGTACCTTGTATATGGGAGGCAAAGATCTTGATCATTATGCCATCTGTTTCTCATATCTACACATGATCAGGCTACACATGAATTATGTAATCAAATAATGAAAATAAGAAGAATGATGTGTAGAAATAGTAGAATGACTACCTATTTTACAGAGATAGAGGCAGAACATTGAAAGTCATTGCTTGAATATGCAGGAAGGAATGCTGATTCCTTTAGAACTAATTGGCATTCTTATTTTTGCAAGTAATGTTCTACTATATCTAGAAGCAGATTAGCTGCAGTTTATCCTTGCATGACAGATTTGATTTTGAGAGTACTTGAGATAGGGAAGAAGACTGTATCATGAGCAATCTTCAGGCTTTTAGGAAGACAAAAAAGTCTACTGCTAGCAACATAATCTGTCAGAATATTCTTCTGTAACTGAGAGAACCAAGTTATCTGCTAACTAGTCAGAGCTGGTCTGTTTCCTAGTCAAGGCTGGTCTATGTGAAGGGCTCAATGGGATCCCCCACTGCTACCCCTCCAGACACATCTCCCAGTGCTTCCAATGGCTTGTCCCCATCCTAGTCTCCACACCTCATCAAGATTAAGTTCTCTTTTTTTTACATTTCCTTGTATGCTTCAGCTTTTTTCCTGCAACCTTTCAATACATCTAACTGTCCAACACAGCATTTCACTAACTGTGGAGGAAACTAGTCCCTAAAATGTCAAGGGTCTAGCTACACTGAGTTGCACTTTTAGAGGTTTATTATTATTATTTTTTTTTTTTTTTTTTGCATTTTCAGTTACTGATGATCTGAACAAAAGTCTAAAAGACACACTATCATTATAAAATACAATGAATGAAAATTTAAATAACAAGGCATGCAACTTTGAGACTCACCTTGGCAAAGTAGTAGCCACTAGAAAGAGAGTCTTCTGGGACAAGAATTTAATTTCAGCTGTTTTAGTGGTTTCAAATGGAGTCATTCTAAGTGATTCCAGTGTTAGATGGCTTGGGAGGACATATTCAACAAACCACGTTGCTTTGCTATGGATGGTTTGCACCTGCATCTGCTATGCTTTCATATATTGTCCAAAACATCATCCACTCCTATGGTACCTTTTTAGGAATGCCAATCTGATAAACCTTCAGACATAGTAAATTATACTCAAGATATATTAAAGTTGTTACTGTTTAGCCCTAGGAGTCTCAACAAGATGCTCCACTGTCTGGAAGTGCTCTTCACCATGGAGAGTGTTGACAGCTGTGCAGTTACTGGGACATGGTTTAAAGTTGCTGATGGCACCCCAGCAGTGCAAGGCTAAAATACCTTCCACACATTTAGACCAGCTACTACACAAGAAGGAATGACAGATGGAGGTGTATCAATCTAGATAAAAAGGAAGCACACCTCAAGATTGGTAAAATAATATGACACATTTGAGCTACTCCATGTCCAACTAACCTTAGTTAAAGTCCCATACAATATGCTTGCTAGATATAGGTCCCTGTTTATGATCCATTATAGGCATACCACATACATGAATGTACTAGAGTCACTCACCATCCAGTCCAGTACCATATTCATGGCTGATTTCAACTCTCCCACCATAAACTGGGATACATACACAGCCACTAACATGCAAGCTCAAAGATTCCTGTATTTTGTCAGTGCAACCACCCTGGAACAGCTAGTCTGCACACTTACTAGAGTTGCAAATATCCTGGATCTGGGACTCACAAATATGAGAGAATGTTGCACACCCTCTAATGTAATATTCTCACTGGTCAGAGCAGATCACAAAGCAGTCACCCTTGAAATAAATAAAAAGCCCAGACTCCCAGCAAACCCAGGAACCTTTAAAAACTTTGTCAAGGCTAATGCCTCCTATTGCATTGGCATAGCTACATTTCAAAATTCCAAGTCCCACCCCAAACTGAGAGAATGCTATTGCATATATGGAAGAGTTTACAGAAATACTATACAAGCATGTAAACAACTGCATCGAAATAGCTGTACCAAACTAAAATAAACTTATGACAAACTCTAAAAACAAGTTATTTTGGTGGACTCCCTATATAAAGAGGTATGTACCTAACCAGGCATATCCAACAACTGCAATATTCACAGAAGTTCCTCACTAAAAGAATATAGGGTGTAAGTAATATGCCCTATGCAAGACCATCTCAAGACCCTATAAATGTATTCTGTCTCCTACAGGCTGTTGAGGGGAGATCTATGCCTTGTATACAAGACGTTCATTGCCAGACCCCTGCATATCCACAAAATTAACAGTATCAGAATTACCCATTCTAATGACTTAAACCTTGCCTGTGATATAAATAGGACCTGCTGGAGACACAGGTATGTACCTCTGAGACTACCCATTCTCTGGAACAGGCTCCCCATCCATGTGAAGCAGAGCTCCTCCCTAACCCAATTCAACTGTAACTTAGACAATTAGATGGAGAACAGAAAAGGTATCCCTGATTTGGCATTGATGTTTCTACTGGACACAGGCAGCATGTAAATGGTTCCTCTCCCAGGCCCCTGCTTGTAAATGTATCACCTCTCAAGCCCCTACTTACACTTAACAAGGGTACAAGAACTTGTCAGAGATTTGGGATGCATATTTAGGCTTAAAAAGGCCCTTGTGGTCTTTAGCCTAGTAAACACATATAAAACCTATGAACCTAAAAGAAAGACAGTCTTGTCCAAAAATAGGAAAGGTAATGCCCAACAGATAAAATAAAAAACTCCCTTATCAGTGTCAGCAAGAAACTTAGCACTAATCAAGTCCACCAAAGTCAATTCTGAGAAAAAATGGCCTTACAGTCTAAGGATAACCATAAGGCATTTTCAATTATGTATGCAACTTTAAGGGCAACACCCAACAGTGTGCTGAACTAGTAGCAAATGGAACTCTGTGTCAAACCGAAGGATATAGTAAATTTGCTGGCTGATAAATGTGCCTTCAATTTCACCCCTCTATCACCTCCAGTTAACCCTCAGGAGATACTGTCTATTATTTCTCCCCCAACTATCACTAAAGAACAGGTAATCACTGCACCCTCCAAAACTAAAAGCACTTTAAAAATGGGTTCTGATAATATCCCAAGATGCCTGCTAAATTGCTTAAAACATGACCTGTCAGACCCACTAGAATCTCTGTTCAACCACAGCTTCCAGACAGGCTTCATAACTAGGGGAATGGAGAACTGCAACAGTCATCCATCTACAGACCCATTAGTTTGACTAGTCTTATATGCAAGACCATGGAAAGAATTATTGTGGATCTGATAAACAAAGACATAGGTAATCTTCAAACAGGACCCATTACAGTTTGGTTTTGTCAAGAGCAGGTCATGCCTGCTAAACCTGGTACACTTCTTTGAGAAGATTCACCAGCATCATAGATGAAGACAAAGTATCTCACCTGGGTATTATATACAAACTCACAAATTTAGGCATAAATCCCTGTGTTACCTGATGGATAGCCAAATGGCTCATGGATAAGGCACATGGAGTTAGGGTGGGGGTGTATACCTCCACCAAGAGGCCTGTTACTAGTGTTATCCTACAGGGCTCTGTACTGGAACTTCTCCTGTTCAGCATATACTTATCTGAAGTCAAGAAAAATGTAGAGGGCCTTTGGCTGACCAAATTTGCAGATGACTGCAAGCTGGGTGCAATCATTCAATCCCCGAAAGATGTAGATATCTTCTAGGAGAGTCTGACGCAGACAAATAACTGGTGCCATAGCCATGACGCAATACAAAAAATACATAATTGTATCCATTGAGAAGGCAGCCACCTCTGCAAATTACAAAAGTGATAACACTCCCCTAAGAGTAGACCCAGTAGTAAGAAACTTGGGAAGTCAAGCTGATAGTGACCTGAAATTTGATCATGATGTTTCCATGATGGTGAGAAAATCCTTCTATATGGCACAACTTGGAAGTAAGGGTAAGGCATTCTGATTTAAGGAGATCATAGTCCCACTATACTCAGCCCTAACTAGATGAATAATCAAGTGCAATGCACTCTTCAGCATGTACCTAAGCAGGCATTTGCAGCAGCTGGAGTGGCCACAGAGATTCCGCACTAACGGAATACTAGATGTAAATGTGTCCTATATGGACCACTTCAAAGCCTTGTCCCTGTACTCAGTTTCGTACAGACTGCTGAGGGATGATACATGCCTAACCTACAAGGCATTTTTTGATCCAGCTCTGATTGATCGTTAGAACCTCACAAAACAAATAGCATTAGAATTACCCAATCTAAGGATCTAAACCTCATCTGTGACAAAAATAAAGCATGTTGGAGCAACAGGTATGTGTCTCAGATTACCGCTTCTCTGGAACAGACTGTCCATTCATGTAAAGCAAAGCTCTTTCTTGAGATTATTCAACCAGAATTTGGACCAATGGATGTGAAATCACAAATTCAACCCTGCCTTGAAGCCTGTGTCCCTTATGGACAGGCACAGCTTGTTAATCCCTTAAGGCACTAGCATATACCAAAACCATTCTAGTCCATGGGCATTGATAAATGGGAAAATTGGGGCTAGGCTTAAAAAGGCTGTAGGGCTGTCAGTCTAGTAACTACCTATGATCCTATGATTCTATAATCCAGTTTTTCCACATCAAAATGATGTCCCATGGGGGCCTAGAATGGAAGATCTCTTTATAAATACTTTACCTAGTTTGTGGGAGGCTAATGAGGATGATGTAAAACATTGGAAAGAGGAAGTTAGATGAACCATAATGGAGGAGTAGTTAGCTCTCACATGTAAGAGAGCTCTGATAGTTTAGTCCTTGATAAACTGGGGATAAAAGGAATCAGTATGTTGCTTCCCTGCCCCTAAGGAAAATGTAATTCATTTCCCTCTTGATCTATAAATTATTCTGTTAAAGGTTTCAGAGAGGCTCTAATCAAATCTATCACTTGTGATTAATGCACAGGTTCGTCACTATCTCTGGAAGTGGACAAACCAAGCAATTAATCAGAGATTGAATGTCTGGGTTAGGATGAATGACCATATGGGTGAGATAGCAACTGAAGATGTTGTGAAAAAGAAGGCATTTTATTCTTAGATACAACCAAAACCAGAATAAAAGAAATCTGCTGTGGCAAGAAGGAGTAATGAGAATGCCTTTGTCTTTGCATATCTTGACTATCTCCAGGAATCTGGATATAAGTGGTATTGGGGAAAGGCATAAAGGAGTCCTAGGTGCCAATCATGAGCAAATGTATTGCTTGTGGAATATCCCTTTTGAGGGATGATGAAGAAAAATCTGTTGTATTTGGTATTTGATGATGAAGAAAGGAGATGACAACAAGGCATCCCCTTATCTGCAAAAAAAAAAAAAAATTGTAGGGCCACCAATCTGTTGTAAGGCAATTCATAAAACAGCACAATTTGCCTGCTCAACCTGTCTGCAATCGCAATGAATGTGTCTGGGATGTACATTGCCACCAGAAAGTGATGGGAGCAGATAGAACATTCCCATGCTTTTACAGGTTGTCAGCAGAGAGGGTAAGAACAGGTTTCTCCATGCTTGTTGAAATATCATGCCACTACCATGTTGTCAGATTGGATGGATAATGTACCTTGGGACACAAGGTCTTCAAAAGTCTGCATCTACAGGAAGACTGCTTTAATCTCCATGACAGCAATGTGCAGTTTGGCCTCTTCTGTGGCAAACATACCTTAGACCATCCAGTTCAAGAATTGGCCCCCTGCCCCACCCTAGTAAGGATGAGTCTATACTTACAGTAGCTATAAGCATTGATTGGACGAAATAATATCTTCTGTTAAGAATTTCTGATACTGCCCACCAGGGCAGGCATTTTAAGCAAGTATTTGAAAGTTTTATGGTGTCTGTCATGGGTTGTGTTGCTTGATACTACCGAACACTTAGTATCCACTGGAGCCCCCTCATGCACAGTCTGACATGTGGAACTGCCTGGATAGTGGCTGTTGTTTGAGCTATTGTGGATACTCTGTCTGAGAGTGAAATGATTAGCTGTCTTATCTTCAACTTACAGCCAAAGACTACTAGAGACTATCAAGGCTCCAGATGGAATTTTTGAAGCTTGACTGTGATATCCAAGGATAGGTAGAAGTCTCATCACAATAAGGGTTTTCATTGTTGATACAACAATGAGCCACTCATCTAGGGAGAAGAATATTTTATTTACTTACAGTCATATGTGGGCAGCAACCGGAGTCATTCATTGGCTGAAAACACAGGGGCTACTATGCGATCATATGGCAATGCTCTGAACCGGTAGTAACTTGCTTCCATCTAATAGCATAGTAAATTTCCTAGAGTGCTTGGCTATTTTGATGTATAGATATCTATTCTAGAGATTCAAAAGAAAAATCCCATCCTTTGCCTGCAAGCTACATAGGACTGATTGTACCACGACTATCTGAAATTACTCCTTCTTCACATATCGAGTTAGTTGTCTGAGGTCTAGAATCTGTCTGAGGTCTTGAGTCTTTCTGGGTACCAAGATGAATCTTGAGCAATATCTGGATCCCTTCTGGTTTGGTGGGACCTCCTGGATGTTTCTTTTTTTGTGATTTTCTACCTCCTGTTGAACCGCCCTCCTTTGGTAGGGTAGTACTAATGGTGAATACAAGGACAGTTTTCTGGACAGTTTTAAAAATGGTATGAAACTGTCTCTGGATATCATTTATCTGATCCAGGTGACCTGCATGATGGCCAGACATGCAAGGTAAAGCAGATAAATCTACCATAGAAAAACAAGCAAAGTACCTGGATAAATCTGGTGTAGAGCACAACAGTAATAGAAAAAAATCCAGAAATCACAGCAAAACACCAGAACACACAGCCTCGGGCTAAAAATATTTAATTGGAAGTAGTAAAACAGTAGTAAGTGCTTTCATAATAAAATTGCTTCATTAGACTGCCATTAACAAAATACACCAAGTAGATATAGTACTGAACAACCTATCAGCCCTATCCAATTAATAACAGCCAATAAAATCTTACACTTAATCAAGCCATGTAAAAGCAACATCACTTATTAAAAGATGAAAAAGAAAGAAAAAAGGAAGAGAGAAATTGGGGGAGGGGGGCATTTATAAATCAATGCTTCAGCCTACATGCCAGTAGGAAAGGTTTCAATGTAACTGCATCATTTATTCCTAGTATTTTATTAGCCCCAAACTGAAGAATCTACTTCTGTTCAGCTGACTCGGTCCTATTCTTTATGTCACCTCCTCTGATGTTTTCAGGTCACCACTTCTAACATAAAGAATCTAAACTTATGTTGTGGACCAAATTCTGTAACATGTTTTGCTAAGGCATTACTTTCTTTCCAGTTCCTAATATCTCTAATATGTTCTAAAATACGCTCTTTAAAAGAGTGATTAGTCTTTCCAATATAATACACATGGTAGAACACACAGTAGCTAAAATAGACTACATTGCAGGTCCTACAATTGGCATAAAACTTACACTCAATTTGGAAACCCTCACTAGGGTGCCTATAGCTGGGTCCCACATATAAGTGACTACATGCAGAGCATCCCATACAAGAATAAGTCCCAAGCCTCTGTAAATCAACAGAAGTGCCATAATTATATGGTCTGTAGCAAAGTTGTCTCTTTAATGATAGATCATTTCCCTTCAGACAAAAGATAGAAATGCTAATTCAGCTATGACATGTCTTTGGGATTTTGGAGGAAATCAGATCACATGGATAAACTGGCACTGAGACAGGGAAAGCAAGCAGATTCCACACAGGAACAGCCACAGTCAATAACTCAAGTAGAACCAAGCAAGCAATAAATAAGCTTGTTGTCATACTCATCTTCCTCCTGCCAAACCAAAAGCAGTAATTTGTTGTCTGCAGTACTGATGTTTGTAATTGAAAGTGAAAGAAATTATGGCCACCTTATTATTCTTAAATACACTGCACATCCACCCCCACACACATAAGTATATACTGAAGTAATACTACTCTTACACTGATTTCAGCAAATACAATACATAGTTTGCCACACCAAAGCAGTGATTTTTGTTTACAGGTATTCAAGCATCAGCAAGGGTAAGTTCACATTTCTGACTGCATACACCTCAGATGTTTGACTGTCGCTAAAAATGGTCACATTAAGTTTGTTTCACACAAACCCATAGAAAAGCATTTGATCTGCTTCACAATAATGCACACTAGTCCTACAAAACCAGATGTGTGATTGTGTAAACTGAGCAAATGACAAACAGTTCAGTTATTTAATCCACAAACAACCTTCTATACTTCAAATGTCTGGTTCTGATCAAATAAAAATGGACATATGATGTATTTAATTTATGTTGGACACAAACAGTAGTCACACATGAAAGTATTATGCGCTGTTCACACAAATCATGTTAGTCCTTTAAAGCCAGAATAATGACCAAAAAGCAATGGTGATTTTCCTCCATACTCAGCCCTAGCTATTATAAATAATTTTCATTTTCCACCACAGACATCCCAAGTTATTATGAATACTTTGTCTATGTACTTGACAGATATCTGACCGTGTGAAATAAAAATAAATAATGACCACACAGTGATATATTCAAACAAATATCACTCTTATGTACTTAAAAAGTTGCTAGAATAACAAGTTTGGCATAAGAATATACTTTCCTAAGGATACAAAATCAGAAACTTGGATTCATCAACAGAATGACTTGTAAGCATTCATAAACCATTTTTAGTCAAGCTTTGCCCTTTCTACTTAAAGTTGTAACTGCTCAACATTTATCCATTTGCTCCACATTATGAGACAGTGTGCTACATTTCACAAGAAACAGACCAAAAGTACAATTAGGGATAGTTAATATACATGGTTGCCAGCTAGGGTAAAAAAAAAAAACTTAACTGCTACAAACAATATCATTCTGCATAGATGCATCCTGACCATGGCATTCTTTTCCAAACCCCCAAAGAACTGCAGGCTACAAACAGCCAGTGGTGCTGTGACTATTACCCTCCATCATTTAAGCTCTCTGGTCCTAGCCATCAAGATCTACATAGCCTTTGTGGCTTTGTGATTCATTGTATAGCTCATAGGTAGAACCGAATAGAAAGTCTAGAAATTAAAAAGTGTGCAGTGGTTTCTTTGTAGGGTACCACAGCAATGGCTGCTCCAATCATGGGCACTATTTTAGGCTGATAGAAAATGAAAGAGAAGTCTTAAAAACATGATCTTAGCTGGGTGGCACCCTAGATAACTGCCTATGCCACCTCAGCCTATGTCTGGCCATGCTTCCAGTTCCATAATTCAGAAAGCACCAAAGACTCCTTTGTGGGGCATGTTATCAGTGAATCTGATATTACTGGTAGAAGTCATAATAAGTAAAAGAGAAAATAACAGCAAAAGCGACAATATTTGGGAACTACAAGAAAACACCATAGACCCATACTTCATCAATGCAAAAGCTGGTAGAGTTATGTACTAGAACATTATATATACATGGATAAGCTAGTCATATAAAATGGCTAAAGTCATAAACAGGAGAAGGCAGCTCTGAATGTAGAAAATGGTCCATTTCTTGAATAATCTGAACCCAATAATAGATTATTGAAAAGCATAAATAAAGATTATACATTCATATAATTATGCTAGTGTTGTCAGTGGTGCAACAGGTATCATACTTACCTTTAGTCCAGAAGTCTGTGGGTTCTATTCCCACATCAGGTAGATCAATAACTGACATTGCAGTGCAGCATAAGGGGGGTACTGCATTCCTGAATGTACTGTCCTTCAGATGAGATAACTGAAGCCCCATCTATTTGGGTTGGTTGTAGCTCAGGTGGATATAAAAGACTCCATGGCACCTACTGAAAAAAGTAGGATAAATTCTCCAATGCCTTGACCAAATTTCCCCTCGTAGTTTAAACAGTACCTCAGGTCTCTTCTAAAAGTTAATTAGTGGGACTAACCCAGTCAACAATAAATAAGATAAAATAGTTATTTAATGTGTTTATATTGAGCGATACAATAAACTCTGAAGATAATCATCTGCTGTACAATATTACGCACAACAAATGCTTATATGAAACTTGTTTTTATCATTAAAGAGAGTTTACTAAAATAAAGTACTCAGGGGAATACAAAAGTGAACAAATAAGTAATAATACTTATAAACACATTAATGATTTAGTCTTGTTGGATAAACATGTCCATAAAGTACAGTTGAGTAAGTTGTAGTTAACCATAACAGAAGATGTTCAAATTTCTCACTGCTGCAGTAGCCTTCGGGCTATGTGAGGTTTTCCCTTCATCGTACACATTTATCTGACTCCTGATTGGCTAGTCCCAAGGAGCAATCAGAGTGCAGACAGTTTCAAGACTTTCTTGCCTATACAAAGAGAGAACCGCCTAATACTCCTAAACCAAAAAACAATAATAACAAAGAAACATATAAAGTAGAGATACAAATAACTGTACTTTATGTCCAAACTACAAAAATGTACAACAGTAGGTGGATGGAGTGTGGGTGCGGCTACTGCAGCAGTGACAAATTCAAGCATCTACTGTTATAGTTAAGTGCATCTTACACAACTGTACTTTGTTCCTAATTCCCACTGCTACAGTAGACTTTAGGCTACATTTGTAGATGACCAAAGCCTATCCAAACTGGGAGGAGGAAGAATACGGATCCAGGAGCCCTAAGAATAGACCTAGCAAAGTCCTGGACCTTGTAAAGGAATCCAGTTTGTAATGCTTTGTAAAACTAAATACGGAAAACCATGTAGCTGCCTCTTAGAATGTTTCTAGAGAGGAAGGCAAGGCTGTAATAGAATGTGCTTCGATGCTGCTTGAAATGGTTTTACCATGGTAGGAACAACAAAACACAATAGCTGAGGACAACTGTCTGGAAATTGTTTAGACACAGGCTATCCCTTTTTTGTCACTTGATAAGAAATAAACACGATCAGTTTTCTTAAAGGACTTAAAGTTGCTTATGCATATCCAGAATATGCAAACCCATTTCTCCTTGGATTTTAGGTTCTTGGTAGAAAACTGGAAGAGTGATGGTTTGGGTCAAAATAAACTCTGAAACTACTTTGTGCATAAAAAAGGGGCTTGCTCTTAATGTAACTGTATCTCTGTAGAATATGAGTTTAAGTTCACCCACTATATTTTTATTACAGATATCAGAGCAATGATGAGAACAGTTTTCCAAATCAAGAACCTTTATTAAGCCTGATGAGCAGGTTGAAAATGTGACATAGTCAACTCTTCCAGCACAAAGATGAGATCCCAAGGAGGAACAACCTGTTTAAAGGAGTTCTCATTTATAAAACACTTTTCAGAAGTAACTTTGCTATTTAATGTCTGGCAGTTGGCTTAGAAGATTAATGAGATGCTTCCTGTGGTCCAGTAGTGCAAGGTTTAAATCCCTCAGACTCCATTGCATATCTCTGAATAAGTCATTGAACCAGACACTGATACTGGGATGGGTCCGAGAAAGTTCAACTGGGATCAGTGCTCTACTCCAGAAAACAAATATAAATAAAATATAATTTTTCGAAACACAGAGAAGAAAGAGGAGGATAAGAAAGGCCAGAGGAAAGTACACACAAATATTTGGTTAGGCACCAACAAGAAAATCTCATCCTCTTACCAGTATAGTAGCAGATGTTCCTGCATCCTTTAGTACGTATTCCACCTCCTTGTTAAATAATTGCTTAAAAGGTTTTAGGAATGAATCATTCAAGCAGACTGTTGAAGTTTTTTTTCTTTTTTTAAGACTGGGATTTATCAAACTCATTCTATCCTTTGTGAATAGATCCAGACTGTGAGGAAGCTTGTGATAATTGCCCTTGACCATTCCATAAAAAGGGATACCTAATGTTTCTGGGCAAAAAGGGAGTTACCACAATGATTTTGGGGAGTTTTTCTGAATCTTCACAATTACTCTGGATATCAGTGGAAAGGGTGTATAAGCATAAAGGAATTTTCCCATCCACAGGAGTGAAAATGCATCTGCTTTCCAGGTATGCTTGCAAGGGCTCCTGGTACAGAATTTGTTTAGTTGTCTGTTTTCAAAGCAGTTGAACAGATCTATTTGAGGTGTTTGCCACAAGTGGATCAGTTCCTGGAAGTCCCCCCTTTTTTTCAAGAAGGTCCTTCCTGGTCCTGCTCAGCTTATCTGCCACTTTGCTTTGATCTGATCACATGACAAGGGTTAAGGAATGCTGCAGATCTAAATCCCAAGATATCATAGCCAGCCTGCATAGGGGGTATGACCTTGTACCATCCTGCTTGTTTATGTAATACATGGCTACAGTATTGTCTATAATCATTTGTAGAGACCCTAGTGACCATAACTGATGAGGAGATCACAGCCAACATCTTCTTTGTATTGATATGCTTTGTTCTGTCTGAATGGCTGCACAGACTTTGCATCTTTACCCCAATGGAAACTGCTCCCCAAGCAAAATATGAAGTGTCTGTGGTGAGAGATTGGTTTGGGGTTTGAGGAGAGAGAAAGGGAAACATGTAGTCAGCTAAATTTGTTGTCTCCACCAATGCAGTTCTATTTTGAGAAAAACAAAAAATGGAAGTTGATGCTCCAGAGAAAGTAAATGCTGAGGCAATGTGATTTTAGAAACCACTGCATCCTTTCTAATGTGTAACCTGGCTGGAGGAATCATGAAAATGACAGAAGTCATGAACCCAAAGATCCTGAGCAATTCTATTGGAGAAGTCTGAAACTGATTGGAGAAGCTCAGGAAAGAGTCCAGATAAAGATTTATCTTCTTTTATGTCAGAAAAGAATTTTGAACAGAGATATCTAGAAGGCAGCCAAAAAAACATAATCTAGTGAAACAGAGTCAGTGAGGATTTTGTAAAACATATCTGGAAGCCAAGACAAGTCAGAATTGACATAACCCAGGTTAATGACTCTTAACATCAGGCTCTGCAACAATTTTATTTTTATTTATTTTACATTTGTTGACAAGGAGTGTCCAGCTGAGCTATTGCCCTTTTTCAGTGGAGGCCCTGGGAGAAAAGCTCCAAAGATATACAATGCAATAGAAAAAGCAATTCAGATATATTTCAATAAAAAATAGCAATAGAGAATTTTGGTAGTTAAAATATGTAAGCTACACACATGTATATTGTTGACAGATAAAACAGTACTATAAACAAAAAGGAGAATGTTAAAAAAGTAGAATAAGTTGTATGTTTTGGTTTAAAAAGAGAGTTGAGTAAATATAAGGTTTAGTATGCAGAAACTGAAAAGGTTACATAAGAATTTCATAAGTTCATAGGTTCGCAGGTAGATATTAGGCTATTGGCCCAAGATAAGTAAGCCTAGCCAACACGGTTCCCTGGCTTTCCCCACCCAAGAAAATTATTTTCATGTGCCCCTGTCGAGCAGAGCCACAGAAGTGATCCCCAGGGTGAATTTCCCATTTCCCATCCACTCAAGATTCTTTTTGAAGAGTGCTAAGGAGGAGCTTTGCTTGACATAGATGGATAGCTTGTTCCAGAGTATAGGAAGTCTCTGGGACAGGACTCTATCCCTCCAGCATGTTCTGTTTATTGTGGTGACAAGGTTTAGGTCCCTAGAGAGTGTAGCTTGAAGGGATTGGGATTTATTTAGGTGTAGCATGTCCAACAGCTCTGGGTTTGACATATCTTTATATGTTAGGCAGAGATCACCTCAGAGTAGATGATAAGCTACCGAGTAAAGCTGGAGTTTTTTGAGATGGTTAGCTTAGGGCATCTTTTTGAGGCCGGTAATCCTCTTTATGAGGTACTTCTGTGGCCTTTCCTGCTGCTGCAGATGTCTTGTGAGGTACATTCCAAAAGGAGTGTTGTACTCTATAATGGATCTAATGACTGACGAGTAGAGGGGAGCAATGACCTCTTTTTTCCTGGATGCGAACCCTTTTGTGATGAGGTGCACCACATAGAAGGATTTCCTTACCACTGTGGTGATGTGATTATCAAAGGAGAGACTATTGTCCACTTGGGTCCCAAGGTCTCTTATCACACTTTCAGTGTTAAGCAGACTGCTGCCTATGTGTTAGTTCATGGGTACAGAGTTTTTACCAAAGGGCATGACAATGCACTTTTTGGCATTGAGCTTGAGGCCATGGCTCTGATACCAGGCATCTGTCTTAGTGAGGCCCTTCTGTAGGATGTCCACATCATTTGGGGACTGGATTATGCCTCTTAGTTTGCAGTCAACTGTGAACGTCATTAGCCAGAGACCTTTTGTGTTAGCCTTCAGAGAAGTAGATACTAAACAGGAGAGGACCCAGGACTGAACCTTGTGGTACTCCACTTGTCACTGATTTGAAGCTGGATTTGGAGTCTGCAACTTTTACAGTGTAGGTTCTGTCAGTGAGCCAGTTGGCAACCCATCTTGGGACATAGGGATTTATACCTAGTTTAGTGAGTTTATCTATAATTCCAGAATGGGGGATAGTGTCGAAAGCCTTGGCGAGGTCAAGATAGGCAGTATGAAGCACCTTACCTCATCTTCGGCTTTGGTGACCACTTCAAAGAAATCAATCAGGTTCAGGAGACATGATCTGCCTTTCACAAACCTGAACTGGGTGGGGTCCAGAGCTCGGAGGTTACCAATGTCTTTGTTTATAAGTTCCATTGTGATACGTTCCATGGCCTTGCAGACCAGGCTCATCAGGCTAATAGGGCAATAGTTCCTGGGGTCCATGGTGGGTCCCCCTTTGTGGAGTGGGATAACTGTTGCTGTTCACCATTCAGTGGGCACAAAGCCTGAAGTGAGGCTATGATTGAACATGGTGCTTAGGTGGAGAGCCAGTTCGTTCTGAAATTCATATAAAACCCAGCCTGGGATGTTGTCCAGTCCCATGGATGCTGTGTTCTTAGCTTTATAGAGTGCAGTTCTTAACTGCATAGTTGTGATTACAGGGACTCTGCATTCTTGCAGTATAGATATGGGCCCTTTAGGGGGTGAGAGGGGGGTAAAGTTAACACTGAACCTATCTGCCGGGATGTTGGCAATGTCAGTTGGTTCTGTAATTTTCATGCCATTGTGCTGTAACTCAGAGCAGATCTAGGTGTTGCCATTGAGATTTTTGACATAACTATCGAATGCTTTGCAGTTGTCCTTAGAATCAGTGATGATTTTGTTTTCGTAACTAGCTTTGGAGGATTTTATGAGGGATCTCAGCTTCTTACTGAGGCTGACTAGGGAGCTCCTCCACTCATGGGATTTTACTCTCTTTTGCAACAGTTTCTTCCTTCTGTTGTAAAGTTTGTTTATGGCAGGGGACCACCAGATTGGCTTCCTTTTTTTGAAGTATAGCCTCTTGGTTCTGTTAGGGATAGCACGATCCATGCACTTTTGTAAGTGCTTATAGAGTGCATTTGTGTAGGATTCAGCAGTCATAACTGTATTGTCCATCTGCATGGGTGTCATGAAGTTTACCACTTCTGTCTTAAGAGGAATGAAGTTGGCTTTGGAGAAATTTTTTACGGTGGTTTCCTTAATCATGGGTTAGAGCGGGATATGGATCTCTAGGGTGATTAGCTTATGGTCGGATCTGACCAACGAGGAGTTGACCTCAGGTGTGGAGCACCGTTCTCTCATGTTGGTAATGACTAGGTCTAAGATATTGATGCCCCTGGTAGGGGTGTGGATAAGTTGATCCAGGGCATTGGAATTGATGATTTCCAGAAAGCGTTGAGTGAAGGAGTTGGTACATGAGTAGTTTTCCCAGTTAATGGTGGGGTAGTTGAAATCGCCCATTATTAGGGTGTTTGGTTGAACCCTAATATTTTCCAGGATATCAAGAAAAGAGGAGTCCTGGGGCATGGTGGGGTATCTGTAACAAGCTACAATTTGGATGTTAGTTTTACCCAGAGTTAGTTGCACTTGGATAATCAAGAATGCATTATGTTAAGCAATTAGCCTGGAGGTGTGGATATCCTTAATGAATATGGACACACCTCTGCCTTTAGTGTTCCGGTCCAGGATAGATGGCTGAAAGGTGTGGTATGAAGTATAGCCTGGTAATGCAGGGGTGTTCTCTGGAGCCTTGAACCAGGTCGTAGTCACTGCAGAGATATTGATGTTCTCCATTTTAAGGAGTGTCTCGAGTGAGTGTATTTTAAGGATTAGACTTCTAGCAATGAGTAGCATTACCCTCAGTTTTTGCTTGCCTGTACCTGTTACAGTGGTGAATTTGTCATTTGAACCTTGCCTAAAAAAGGGCACTATAGGGGCGGCAAGAGCCATAGCCAGTATCTGGAATCCCAGGCATGATAGGTGCAGGCCATCTCTGGCAAAGCATTGTAGTCTGTCGATCATGTCATCCCAGGCAGACAGATACTGGATCCCATTAGAATGACACCAGAAAATTAGCCAATTGTTGAAGTCAATCATTCTGTCCTTGTACTGTGGTATAATTCTGGGCAATGGCAGGATGCTATTCAGGGCTAGGGTCATACCTGCCTGGTCTACAAGACAGGAGAGCTCTTCCATGTCTCTTTTCATGTAGTCCAGGGAGGTATGTCTCAGGTCATTCACACCAACATGGACAATGACAGAGTCATATTTGTACTTGTTGTGGAGTGCATGGGTTATGTGGTGGATCCTGGCACCCGACAGGCAGCTGACAGTAACCATCTCCTTGTTTAGCCTGGTGAGTGGAACATCAGTGTGCCTGACTATAGGGTCACCTATTACTAGTGTGTTGGGTAAGTTGTTTTGCCTTATGGGCTGTGGTTGAGTGGCACACTGAGTTTGTGGGCTATGTGTTATTGGGGATATGTTGGGGGGTGGAGGTTGCTTGCTTTTGTTTCTGCTTTGGAGGTCTCTGTTGCTTGGGCAGATTATTATTGAGAGCCTCTGCAAATGCTTTTGTGTTTCTATGTGCGGATTTTGGTGGTGTAGGTTTAGTGGGACTATATAATGAGTGTGGTGTGGTGCAAGTATTTACCTTCTCCTCTTGACTGTCAAGTGCAGTCTTTGTTGGAGAAAGCTTTGCCTCCAGTTTGACTAGATAAGTCCATCTCTCACAGGTTGTAGTGCTGGGTGGTATAAGGAGAGGGTTGTCTTTGTACATGAGGCAATTGCTACATTGCCACAAGATGCCCAGATTCATCAGGTAGACATGAGAAAACACTAGGAGCTGACCCTTGGACATGCCTGAATAGGTACTAAAAAACTATTTTCCTCTAGACAAGTGAGGAAAGTAAGTACAAACACTGTTTTCCTCTAGGCAAACGAGGATCGTAAGTACAAAAACTGTTTTCCTCTAGGCAAATTAGGAAGGTTGAGTGCTGTCATAATTTGTAGCTTATTTAGTGCTTACAACAAGTTCTGAACAGGTGCTGAGCTCAAAGAAGCTGATTCAAGTGCTAAAACTAAGAAATTAGCTAGTTCTAAGGGAAAAATTGAAGAGCAGACTTTATGGTGCCAGGAATAATTTAACCCTAGCCAAGCAGCACTGCCCGATGCCCAAAGTCGCGCAAACCTGTGCAAACACAGGTTTTTAAATCAAAAAGTTGAAAGGGATAGAAATCAGCCCAAAACGGCCAATAAGGTACAATTTCAGAGCTGGAAACCCATCCTCTTGTAACAGATAGGCTGCTCAATGCTTAACACTCCCACTGATAAGCAGAAAGGCTTATCTCTACCACAACATTGTCTGGACAACTCAGAAACACAAAATAAAGTCCTGAAAACAGCTAATCTGGGATCCAGACTATTCTAGTATAGGAAATGACAGAAAATGACCAAAATAGATAGTATTTGTTTTTTTGGGGGGGGTTTCTTTGTGAAATTAAACAGAAAAATGCAATTTAACAGTAAATATGCACGAGTGTGAAGCCTACAACAGTAAATAGATTTTAAATTATAACTTTAAACTGAAATCAAAGTGAACAAACAGTAAAATGATTTAACAGTAAAATGCAGCAGAAATAACATACACAACCACAGTAAAAACAGTTTGTAAAGTGTGGTAAGCAAAAACATTCAAGAAAAAGCCAAAAAGATACTCAGAATCAGCAAAAAATGTCTCTTTCTCATTTCTGTTGCTGTAGTAGTCTGCAGGATGCCCAAACAGGATCCGCCAAGCTAAAAAAACAGCAAATCCATGCAAACACAGGTTTTTAACTCAGAAAGTAGAAAGGAATAGAAATCAGCCCAAAACTGCCAATAAGGGACAATTTCACAGCTGGAAAACACTCCTCTTCTGACAGATAGGCTGCTCAATGCTTACCACTCCCACTGATAAGTAGAAAGACTTCCCTCTACCACAGCAAGATCTGGACAACTCAGAAAAACAAAATAAAGTCTTGAAACCAGCAAATCTGGGATCCAGACTATTCTAGTATAGGAAAAGATGGGAAATGTGCAAAACAGATACTATTTTTCTTTGTGAAATTAAACAGAAAAATGCAATTTAACAGTAAATATGCACAGAAAAGGCTATAGCACTTGAGTGTGAAGCCTACAACAGTAAATGCAGTTTAAATTATTAACTTCAAGTTGAAATCAAAGTGCACACACAGTTATATGATTTAACAGTAAAATGCAACAGAAATAACAAGAGAACCACAGTAAAATGGCTTTTAAAGTGTGGTAAGCAAAAACAATCAAGAAAAAGCCGAAAAGATACTTAGAATCAGCAAAACATTTCTCTTTCTCATTTCTGGTGCTGTAGTAATCTGCAGGATGCCCAAACAGGATCTGCCAAGTTAGAAAAGTGCAATCCCATGAAAACACGGGGTTTTAACTCAGAAAGTTGAAAGGGATAGAAATCAGCCCAAAACTGCCAATAAGGTACAATTTCAGAGCTGGGAACTACTTGTCTTGTGACAGATAGGATGCTCAATGCTTACCACGCCCACTGATACACGGAAAGACTTCCCTCTATGACAACAAGGTCTGGACAACACAAAAATACAAAATAAAGTCCTGAAACCAGCAAATCTGGGATCTGGAATATTCTA
Source organism: Protopterus annectens (assembly GCF_019279795.1). Taxonomy (NCBI): domain Eukaryota; kingdom Metazoa; phylum Chordata; order Ceratodontiformes; family Protopteridae; genus Protopterus; species Protopterus annectens. Next base: position 1,970,881,182 of record NC_056733.1, read on the forward strand.
GTACAGGAAAAGGTGGGAACCGAGCAAAACAGACAGTATTTTTTTTTTTGGTGAAATTAAACAGAAAATGCAATTTAAGAGTAAATAGGCACAGAAAAGGCTATCACACTTGAGTGTGAAGCCTATAACAGTAAATGCGGTAAGCAAAAACAGTCAAGAAAATGCCAAAAATATACTTTGAATCAGCAATTCTTTGTTTCTGGTGCTGTAGCAGTCTGCAGGATGCCCAACAGGATGCACTAAGCTAAAACAAGAGCAAACCCACACAAACATGGGATAGAAATCATGTAAACCTTTTCTCAATGCATGAAAATATGATGAACCACAAACTCCAAGCCAGTCACAGTGCAGTTCAGTAGTGTATTTAATAAAACAAATCCACAAAATGTTATTCTCTAGTGCCTCGGCTTGATTCGCCTTTATCAGAGTATACCTTCACATAATCACACCCCCCCCCCCCATTTTATACTTATTTAGCTACCCAATTACATAATTAAACAATTAATTAAAAATTAATCATTTCACCATTAAAACACACATTGCTGCTTCACATCACACTTTTTTACATACATTCCTGGGATAGAAATCAGCCCAAAATGGCCAATAAGGTACAACTTCAGAGCTGGAAACCACTCCTCTTGCAACAGATAGGCTGCTCAATACTTACCACTCCCACTGATAAACAGAAAGACTTCCCTCTCCCACAACAAGGTGTGGGCAACTCAGAAACACAAAATAAAGTCCTGAAACCAGCAAATCTGGGATCCAAACTATTCTAGTATAGAAAAAGGTGGGAAATGAGCAAAACAGATAGCATTTTTTTTTGTTTGTTTTTTTTTTTTTTTGTGAAATTAAAAAGAAAAATGTAATTTAACAGTAAATATACACAGAGAAGGCTATCACACTTGAGTGTGAAGCCTACAACAGTAAATGCATTTTAAATTAATAACTTTAAGTTGAAATCAGTAAATGCAGTTTAAATTATTAACTTTAAGCTGAAATCAAAGTGCACACACAATAAAATGATTTAACAGTAAAACACAGCAGAAATAACAACAGAACCACAGTAAAAACGGCTTTTAAAGTGTGGTAAGGAAAAACAGTCAAGAAAAAGCCAAAAAAATACTTAGAATCAGCAAAAAAAAATTCTCTTTCTCATTTCTGGTGCTATAGCAGTCTGCAGGATGCCCAAACAGGATCCGCTGAGCTAAAAAAACAGCAAACCCATGCAAACAGAGGTTTTTAACTCAGAAAGTAGAAATGAATAGAAATCACCCCAAAATGGCCAATAAGGTACAATTTCAGAGCTGGAAAACACTCCTCTTCTGACAAATAGGCTGCTCAATGCTTACCACTCCCACTGATAAGCAGAAAGCCTTCCCTCTACCACAACCAGGTCTGGACAACTCAGAAACACAAAATAAAGTCCTGAAACCAGCAAATCTAGGATCCAGACTATTCTAGTATAGGAAAAGGTGGGAAATGTGATACTATTTTGTTTTGTGAAATTAAACAAAAAATGCAATTTAACAGTAAATATGCAAAGAACAGGCTATAGCACTTGAGTGTGAAGCCTACAACAGTAAATGCAGTTTAAATTATTAACTTTAAGCTGAAATCAAAGTGCACACACAGTAAAATGATTTAACAATAAAATGTAGCAGAAATAACAAGAAAACCACAGTAAAAATGGCTTTTAAAGTGCGGTAAGCAAAAACAGTCAAGAAAAAGCCGAAAAGATACTTAGAATCAGCAAAAAGTTTCTTTTTCTCATTTCTGGTGGTGTAGCAGTCTGCAGGATGCCCAAACAGGATCCACCAAACTAAAATAAGCACAATCCCATAAAAACATATGCTTTTAACTCAGAAAGTTGGAAGGGATAGAAATCAGCCCAAAACGGGCAATAAGGTACAATTTCAGAGCTGGAAACCACTCGTGTTGTGACAGATAGGATGCTCAATGCTTGCCACTCCCACTGATAAGCAGAAAGACTTCCCTCTATGACAACAAGGTCTGGACAACACAGAAACACAAAATAAAGTCCTGAAACCAGCAAATCTGGGATCTGGAATATTCTAGTATAGGAAAAGGTGGGAAGCAAGCAAAACAGATAGCATTTTTTTTGATGAAATTAAACAGAAAAATGCAATTTAAGAGTAAATATGCACAGAAAAGGCTATCACACTTGAGTGTGAAGCCTACAATAGTAAATGCAGTTTAAATTATTAACTTTAAGCTGAAATCATAGGCCACACACAGTAAAATAATTTAACAGTAAAATGCAGCAGAAATAACAACAGAAGCACAGTAAAAATGGCTTTTAAAGTGCGGTAAGCAAAAACAGTCAAGAAAATGCCAAAAAGATACTTTGAGTCAGCAAAATGTCTCTCTTTCTTGTTTCTGGTTCTGTAGCAGTCTCCAGGATGCCCAAGCAGGATCCGCCAAGCTAAAACAACAGCAAACCCACACAAACATGGGTTTTAAACTCAGAAAGTTTAAAGCGATAGTAATCAGCCTAAAACAGCCAATAAGGTACAATTTCAGTGCTGGAAACCACCCCCCTTGCAACAGATAGGTTGCTCAATACTTACCACTCCCACTGATAAGCAGAAAGACTTCCTTCTACCAGAACAAGGTCTGGACAACTCAGAAACATAAAATAAAGTCCTCAAACAAGCAAATCTGAGATCCGGACTATTCTAGTACAGGAAAAGGTGGGAAACTAGCAAAACACAGTATGATTTTTTTTTTTGTGAAATTAAACAGAAAAATGTAATTTAACAGTAAGTATGTACAGAAAAGGCTATCACACTTGAGTGTGAAGCCTACAACAGTAAATGCAGTTTAAATTATTAACTTTAAGCTGAAATCAAAGTGCACACACAATAAAATGATTTAACAGTAAAATGCAGCAGAAATAACAACACAACCATAGTAAAAACAGTTTGTAAAGTGCAGTAATTAAAAACAGTCAAGAAAAAGCCAAAAAGATACTTAGAATCACCAAAAGTCTATCTTTCTCATTTCTGGTGCTGTTGTAGTCTGCAGGATGCCCAAACTGGATCTGCTGAGCTAAAACAGGAGCAAACACATGCAAACGTGAGTTTTTAACTCAGAAAGTTGAAAGGGATAGAAATCAGCCCAAAACGGCCGATAAGGTACAATTTCAGAGCAGGAAACCACTCATCTTGTAACAGATAGGCTTCTCAATGCTTACCACTCCCACTGATAAGCAGAAAGACTTCCCTCTACTACAACAAGGTCTGGACAACTCAGAAACACAAAGCAAAGTCCTGAAACCAGCCAATCTGGGATCTGGGCTATTCTAGTATAGGAAAAGGTGGGAAACGAGCAAAACAGATAGTATTTTTTTTTTGTTTGTTTTTTTTTTTTGTTTTTTTTGTGAAATTAAACAGAAAAATGCAATTTAACAGTAAATATGCACAGAAAAAGCTATCACACTTGAGTGTGAAGCCTACAACAGTAAATGCAGTTTAAATTATTAACTTTAAGCTGAAATCAAAGTGCACACACAGTAAAATGATTTAACAGTAAAATGCAGCAGAAATAACAGCAGAACCACAGTTAAAATGGCATTTAAAGTATGGTAAGCAAAAACAGTCAAGAATTAGCCAAAAACATACTTAGAATCAGCAAAAAGTCTCTCTTTCTTGTTTCTGGTGCTATAGTAGTTTGCAGGATGCCCAAACAGGTTCTGCTGAGCTAAAACAAGCATAAGCCCACACAAGCATGTGTTTTAACTCAGAAAGTTGAAAGGGATAGAAATCAGCCCAAAACAGCCAATAAGGTACAATTTCAGAGCTGGAAACCATTCCTCTTTCAGGGAGCAGATTATAGAAGAACCTTTGGAGGTCGCATAGCAAGCACAGGATGAAGTAGTTAATGGTACGTTTTAGTAAGTTAGTTTGACTGTACTATAAAAGGTAGGTAATAATCAGGGAGGGTGAGTACAATGGCAGGACCAGTGTTTTTTAAAGTGGCCTTTCGTTGCTATCTTAAATTGTTTGGGGTGAGTCAGGGACCTTATTTCTAGTGGGAGTTTGTTCCATGCAGTAGAGGGATGGTAGCTATATAAGTTGCACCCTGTGTTGGATTTTGGTTTATGGATTTTTATAAGACATCTAAATATGGAAATATGCAAATGCCATTCAGTCTGCAATGAGCTATGCCAGGGGCTAGACATTTGGACTAGAAATCCATTGGGGTTTCTCAACACAAGTTCAAATCCTGCCGATTATTATCCTTTGCTTTTTAGCATCTCTGTCGCATTCACATCTGAAATAACAATGGATTCACATCTGTACAATGGTAAATTGAGCATCTTGCAACCATTTTAACTGAAGGATTAAAGCACACCTGCACTTACATAGACCTGCAAATAATCTAAAAGTAGCGTAGAGAACTGATAATGTGATCCAGAAACAAAGAACCTTAGAAATTTCCTGAAGCCTGTGACACTTGAAAGTGATAATAAACATCTTTTAAGTCTTATGTTACCATGTACCTCATGGAGGAATGAGGGGCAACAGGTTGTTCAAAGTCAACAGTTTCAATTTGAGTGCATTCACAAATGGGTTCAGAAATGAAAGATATACTACTGGTGTCCAGATACCACATTCTTTGGTAAAACAAACATTCTGTAATAGAAGCATTTGCCCTTTTTACTTACAGGCACTGGTTCTATGACTTCTTGGGTAAATGAAGAGTTTAGAAGCTGAGGAAAATATTTTGTTTGGCTCAGTGGGTGGGGAAGAATTATGCAGAATGGAGATTTTTGTATCTAATGCCATATGTAACTCACATATACCACTTATAAAACCAAAGTGTCTGAGACGATCTTTTCCCAAAAGAGAACACTGAGAACCAACTTCTAGGACAGGTTTTTCGAGATATTGATCAGAGGGCAGGAAGCATGTCTAGATACCTGGAACAAGCTAAAAACAACTTGATTCAAAAAAGAATGCTATCTTCTGTAAGAAGAGTGGTAGTCAATTCCCTCATTCTCTCCATATAATAAAGGATAAACTTCCACATGTATGCCTGATAATTGACGATTCTGAAAGCTAAAGTAAAAGAAGAAACCACTCTCTTACCTATACAGTCCAACACCTTGCATTTCTTGTCAACAGGAGAAGGGTTAGTGTTTATGATCAGCCTGTTACCAGTAGGCAAAACAGTAAATATGGCTACTGGGTCTGATCTAAGGTGAGAGAAAAGCAGTTTATTAGTTTGAGGCACTTTCTATTTTTTATCTACTTTTTCAGGGACTAATGTGTACGTATGAAATGATTATAAGCAGCATTTAACACAATGTTCAGGTCTGGCAGTATATGAGGGATGGGTGAAGAATGAGGAATATCTATTTGGGATATATATCACAATATTTCCTCAGTTTGGGGGGGGGCATCTGTTTGTTCCCATAAAAATATCTTATTCATCCTAGCTGTTGGATTAAAAGAAAATTCATTCACAAGAGGTTAAGAGGCAATATTTCCTCGCAGTGAAAAAGTTGAGCTTGTGAATCTATAGAAGAAGAAGAAGATGAGGCACTATATCTGTCATAATCAAAATCATCAGATCCTGTATCCTCAGGTGCCTGTAATGTATGTCTTGCTAAGGTAAGAAAATTATCTTTCTTAACTGTAGTTGCTTCTTGTGATGCTTAATCTTTTTTTTCTTTACAATAGTCTCTGTGGAAGAAGACTGACTCAAAGGATGATTGACTGGCCTATGGTCTCTTGCCTCGGTTACCCCAAGAAGAATCTCCCATAGTGTCTGCCAGCCATGGGGAAGATGGTTCTCCCTTGCTCATATCAGACATTGAAACAGCTGCAGGGGACTTGGCTGCTGACTACAGTGCATAGTTGCCAAAAGGACCACACAACAGGAAACTGGAGAGATAAGTGAGTGGTCAGAGGAACAACTGATGGCCACTACAGGTTCATCCACTGTCGACTGTGACATAGACTGAGACCACAACAATAATAAGGGCCCCTTGGTAAATGTTTTTTTTTTATTTCTATGAACTGCAGAAGTGGAACCAGCAGAACCAGAGTAAGATACATGCTGTAGCCGAGAAGGAGATGCCAAAAGTGGTAAGTATTGCTAGAGTGAGTCATTCAGAAAGTAAGTTGTCACCTAGTGTACACAAGCAGTACACTTGCACTGACACTTCTTATCCATTCCCCTTTGCAAAGTAAAAATACTTTAAAATGTTAAACACGCTGACAGAAAAATAGCAATGGCAGATAGGTTGTCACAAAATGAATATAAGCACTACACTGAAAACCACATCCCTGCCCGTCCCAAAATAAAACTTTTAGTCACAGAATAAAAGATTATACTAATGGAACATATATTTTCGCAAAATAGCCCCCACTTCATTAAGTAGCTAAAAATAGCTAAACCTGACAGGAAACTTCTGATACTGATAAAAAATACCAAGTTTCTTGAAGAGGAAAAAGCTCTTTTAATCAGAAAATAAAATTAAATATTTTCTTAAAAGGGCAACAAGTTTTGTGTGGAGGGCTACTCCAATGGTGACTTATCTGACAGAAATAAATTCATAGGTATTTACTAGGCTAATGACCACAAGGGTTTTTTAAAGCCTAGCCATGCATCCCAAAACTTTCAGAAGTTATGATACCCTCGTGTAAGCAAGGGCTTGGGAGATGAAACATTTGCAAGCTAGGGCTTGGGAGATGAACTATTTACAGGTTGCCTGTATCGATTAGAGACACAGGTGCCAAACCAGGGATAGATTTCCTGTTCCCCATCCAGTTGTCCAGGCTGCACTTGAATTGGGTTAGGGAGGAACTCTGCTTCACATGAATGGGGAGCCTGTTCCAGAGATGGGGTAATCTCTGGGATACATACCTGTCTCTCCAGCAGGTCCTATTTATATCACAGGCAAGGTTTAAGTCTTTTGAGCGGGTACTTCTGGTGTTCTTTATTTTGTGGACATGCAGGAGGTATATCAGAGCGGGGTCTGACAATGCCCTGCATGTCAGGCATAGATATTCTCTCAAAAGCCTGTAGGAGACATAATACAGGGATAGAGCCCCGAGGCAGTCTGCATAGGACATTTTACTTAAGCCCTGTATTCTTTTAGTGAGGAACCTCTGTGGATGTTCCAACTGTTGGATATGCCTAGTCAGGTACATACCAAAGGGGGCACTGTACTCAATGATAGGTCTGATGAATGCCTAATACAGTGGAACAATAACTTCCTTGGACTTAGATGCCATACCTTTGTTTATAAGTTGCACAGCATTGAATGATTTCCTCACTACTGTATACACATAATGTTCAAAGGCTAGATTACTATCTCTGTGCTTCCCTAAGTCCCTGACTACTGGGTCAGATTTAAGGGGAGTGTTGTCAATATGATAGTTACCAGGGGTGGATGACTTCCCAAAGGATACTATTATGTATTTCTTGGCATTTCGTTTAAGTCCATGGCTCTGATACCAGTTGTTTGTTTGTGTCAATCCCTCCTGGAGAACATTTATGTCAATGTGAGATTCAATGACAGCTCCTAATTTGCAATCATCTGCAAATTTAGTTAGCCAGAGGCCATTGATATTGGCCTTGACTTCAGAGAAGTAAATGCCAAAAAGGAGCAGTCCAAGAACTGATCCCTGAGGGACTCCACCTGTGACTGGCCTCTTTGTAGTGGTGGACTCCCCAGTTCTAACTTCCTGGGTCCTGGTCTGTAGCCAGCTGGCTATCCACCAGGTGCCATACAAGTTTGTACCTAACCTCTCGAGTTTGTCAACAATGCCCGAGTGGGGTATTGTGTCAAAAGCCTTGGCTAAGTCAAGGGAGGCAGTGTGAACCATTTTGTCCTCATCCATTGAGTTGGTGAAGCTCCAAGCCGAATGCTGCTGCTATGAATTCCTTGAGATCCTTCTCCTCAAGGCTACAAGGAAGTACTGAAGAAATCTTTTAGACTACTTATTTCCCTCCTTTGAGCTAGCCAATCAGCAGTCAGAGTGAAGATTCTGGGGAGGGGGAGCTAGAGCTTAGTGAAGCTGGCTAGTTGTTTCCTGGGAAGGGAGACAAATAAAGCTCAAAGGCTACTGCAGCAGTCTGAAGGGACATTAATCCTCTTATGAAAGAAAAACTGAAAAATAAAAAGATTTCTAGAACTTGGGCACATCAGTAGTAGTAACAAATGTGATTCATGTCAATATATTTGAAAGGTATATTTATCTACATAGTTATTTAATATTTAAAACATACTCGGTGTTACTTTAAAAGTAATTCCTTTCTGGTAGAGTATGTTTATTTGTTTTTGTATATATAAGATAATACTTGGATCAAGCTGCAGGTACATATTGTAAAACCTACATCTTTGTTAGAATGCTCCATTAACAACACGTACTGTGGCCAAGCTAGCAGCCTTTGTGAGCTAATTGAACATATTTAGTCAAGAATGTGTGCCTCATGATATGAAACATTCCATAGCTAAGCATTAGCATAAAACGTTATCTCAGCACAATATACACCTATTTTTCTAGTTATAAAACAAGCTTATTTTATATACTTTCTAAGATGTAGCATGCGTTATTTACATTTATCATTTTGAAAATCACCCAACTTTATTCTAAGCATATAATGGGCTTTTACATCAAACAAGAACAAAAGGCATTTTAAAAATGTTTTACTGTGTGATATAATTAATTATTGAACTATTTGTGTGCCTGAATGGTTTCTTTAGTGGTCTTTCAAATCTAAAATATTTGGAAAGATTATTCTTCCTGGACTTCTGTGCTTATCTTGGGGACAGTTCTTCATGTACTATATGTTTTCTTTAAGGCATTTCTTGAGAAGCCACTCTGCACTGTCACAGTTCTCACAGTCTCTGTTTTTTTTTTTGTTTTGTTTTTTTTGCAACAGATGTGGAGTGGTTTTACTTGATATTCTTCCTTGAACTTTGACATATCTGTCTTAGGCACATCTGTAACTTCACCTATACATTTTCCTCAAGAACAGTGCAGGGTTTTAATTCAGCCTCTTGTCAAAAAAAAAAAAAAAATTAGCTTCAGGATGCAAACATTCCAATGTCTTTTGTATTGTTAATTTCTATGCAGCCTGTAAATCTTCTAGTCTTCTGCGGTGTCTGTCAAACAAAACGCTCACACTCTTCTGCTTTCTGTCCGGCATTCCTCCCATTCAAACGAACTTTGCCTTAGACAGGGTGAAAGAGTTGCTACAATGAGAACTGGTGGAGCAATTTCCCGGAAGTTAGGAAGATAAAGACAGAACAATTTGTTTGGTCCAGTGTTTGGATAAACAGTAGCGTGGCTTGAGCACCAAATAAAAATTGTCCGATCATCAGACAGAGCTACTGTTTATCAAAACAATGGATCAAACAAATTGTTTTGTCTTTAGTTCATTACCGCTGAGGCAGTAACATAGCAAGGAGAGCTTTAGGGGGATTCTTCCATTAGAAGAAGCATTTGAGTTTTTTCTACATTTTGGAAGTTAGGAAGATAAGAGATTCCACTTCTGGGTGTTTGTGGTTCCAAAGGAGAATGGCCCATGAAGACATTCCTGTACATGCACTGTCTGTACTAATCTGAGAATGTGATGAAAAAGATCATAATGAAAACCTAATCTCATAGGGCCTGCTTTCCTTTTTTTGCAAGGGCACCTTGCTGGCCATTTTAGTTGTGAAGTACATCAACCTACATATCCCAAGTTATGAGGGTTACAGACACTTCATCAGGTTTGGGGTTGGGGAGGATCACTTCCAATTTATTTCCCTTCATACAGGACTCTAAACTGTACTAGAGTATTTACCAGCTGACTGTTGCTGTTGTTTGCTCACTTAAGATCATAGGGCTTTACATTCATCCATACCTGGAAGCACCCTCAAAAAAGGAGATGGATAAGATATTCACCTTGATGATGTACACTCATACCAGTGTAGGGTCCTGGCTCAATCTTTCCAAATCAAAAAGATTTTCTTGAGGTTGCTGCTGATTAAAGACAGAAGCCACATATTCCTCTTCAGAAAACGAGGTTCAAGCTGAAGTACTTTTCATGTCTAACCCATGTTCAAGGCCTCCAGGCCAGGGTGATTTTAAGAGATTCATGCTATATATCATCATCCATCCTCACAGCACTTCTAGAACATTTAAGAAAGCTCCAGTGGTATCAAACAAGACTACAGCACAATCATCCAGTTTCTTAGAGGACCCCCCCCCCATTATATCCATAAGGAAGGAATTCTTGTAATGGGCTACTCTGATGGACATCATTAAGGGCTGCCAAGTATAACCCTGGCTCGGTTCCTATCATATGACTGAAGTCTTACAACTTTGAATCATTAAAGAACGAACTTTAATGCTCGAAGTTGTAAAACCTCAAAGCATATAATGGAGATCCTCAAAGAGCGTGGAAAGGGAAGATTTCCCTTTACTGCACTGTAGTGCAATCTTGGAGTGGGTGTGGGGCGTGCAGAGGGGCTTGCCCCCCCCCCCAGTATAGAACTTTTTTTTTTTTTTTTTTTTTTTATGTTTGTTCGAAGTTCTGAGATTTCGGCCATTAAAGTTCGTCCTTTAATGATTCAAAGTTTGGAAATTTGATCATATGATATAGACCCGCCAGGCCAGACTAACAGTGGATGCCTTAGAACTGGCTTGGGAGCATATGAAAAAATATCAAAGGCAGCATTAATTACTAAAATATTTCTACCTAGTGACTATAGCATCCTGTGTACTGAGAGATGTAAAGATGTAGAACATGCAACCAGAAACTAGATGTATGATGAACAAGGACACAATACTTCCACAAGTTTTACGAAGAACGAGGTTAATGGAAATGATTTCTAAGTATATTTAAAAGCACTACTAATACAATTAACTCCATATGAGCTACAGAAAGTGGCAAAACTTGCAGCTAAGCAAAGGTCTGATTATAACAGCTTTCAAGAAAATATGTTTCTTTGCAGCCATGCTGGCTCTTGCATAAAACATCTGGCTAAGAATGTCTATGATACCAGTACTTCCCTGTTTCCATAATCCAAGCAGTGATACCACGTGAAATGAAATTCCTTGATTAGATACTAAAAGTGCACAGCCGAATATGAAAGCTACATTATACAACCATGTGAGGAAAAGGGCCTGGATTGTTTTTGCACATATGGCATTCCCTTGTGAAAACCAAAAAAACAATACATTACTGCATGGAACTATAAATATGAAGGAAAACAGATAAAACACAATTACATTTCTGTGTCCTTGACTAGCAGACCACTGCCTGGCAAGATGCAACAAAAAACTGTACCGTGTACCTAGCTCCTACAACCATCAATCACATGATTAAGTCATTTATATCAAATGGAATCCTGCAATTGTATAAGTCCCCCTAGACTAGCAAATGGGAGAGTAAAGTAAAATAAAATAGATGCGAACTTCTCAGATGGATTACTTTTTCCCTTCCCCAACTGCGTTAACAAAATATTGATTCTCTGAAGGGGTAAATCTCCCTGATCCAAGAAGGACATAAAGTTTGATTTTCTACATTTCAGTGGAGTTAGGTTTGTTCGTAGTACCTTCTTGGTACGTAAACAGAAGTCACTCTTAAGGTGTGAAAGCATGACCATTAGGTAAACTACTAATATTACAACTGGGCTACCTCTTCCTCATGCCCTGCTAGGCTTAAGAAAATGCAGCAATCTGATTGGTTAAATGATCTGCCACTTACTGTCCAGGCTCAGCCCAAGAAAAAACATTAAGAAAGAACTAAAATAATTGCAGTGCTAGTAAATGGCTGCCTTGGTTACCATTGTGGACACAGAGAAACTGTAGTCCCAATCTAAAATCTCTTAAGGGTCACATGAGATTGACTAGTACTCTCAGGAGAAAGCCAGCAACAGCAACCAAAAAAAAATAGTCAAACAAACCAGGTAGTTTTACTGTTTTAATTGTAACCTGCAGGACAAGTTGTACAAAACCACTGGAGTATCATAGAAAACAAAAGGTGCATGACAATTTTTAGTAGTTCATAGTACATAAACTTCTCCAGGAACCCCCCCCCCCTCGATAAAGTGCAACAGACATAACGTGCCTTTTATGCCTCCATCAGTCATCCAGGTGATGGGTAAAAGCTTCTTAATTGTACATCTCCAGTAGCAAACCTGTCACTAGTGGAGTTCCCCAGGGAACTGTCCTAGGACCCCTACTGTTTGGCATTTATTTCTCAGAGGTCTAGGCAAAGAGAAAAGGCTTGTGGCTGTCCAAGTTTGCAGACGACTGTAAGGTGGGTGTTGTCATTGACTCCCCAAATGATGTTAACATACTGCAAGAGGGTCTCACAGCAACTGACTGGTACCAAAGTCATGGTCTCAAGCTAAATGCAAAAAAATGTATCATGATACCATTTGGCAAAAACACCACATTAATGGCAACTCCCCAAGCACACAACCTGTGGTGAGAGACCTGGGCACTCAAGTTGATAACAACCTCACATTCAACCATCATGTGGGGGCAGTGGTCACAAAAGCCTTTTACTTGGTTCATCTCATAAGTAAAGGGATTGCATCCAGAAAAAAGGAGATTAGCACCTCTCTATATCCCTCCCTCATTAGACCAATAATTTAGTATAACACCCCATTTGGGATGTACCTCTCCAAACATCTGCACCAACTGGAAAGGCCACTGAAATACCTCACAAAGAGAATCCATGGCCTCCAGCTCCTGTCCTATGCTGACAGGTTCCAATCACTATCACTCTACTTGGTGTCATACAGATTGCTCAGAGGTGATCTTTGTCTCGTCTACAAGGCAATCTCGGACCCTGCCCCTATTAGAGATGCTCCATATCCGTAAGTCTAACTCCTCACGCACTACCCACTCAAAAGGCCTGAATCTAATATGTGACATCAACAAAACCCGCTGGAGAGACAGGTTTGTCTCCCAGAGGCTGCCCTGTCTCTGGAATAGACTTCTCATACATGTCAAACAGAACACCTCACTAACCCTCTTAAGCACAATCTTGATGAGTGGATAAGAAACCACAAATTTGTACCAGGGGTTCCACCTGTGCCGGAGCGACAGGTGCTGGCTGAGGTTTCTTTTTGGAGATAAACTCTTGGCTAGGCTTGGAAGAGGCCCAGGGCCATTAGCCTGTTAATCTCCTATGATCCTGTGATCTGGTGGCAATACAACACGGTTAGACATGCAGTTCTAATTGATGCATTCCCTCTGTTGCATAATGATGCAATGAATGTATAACAGCAAAATCATTTTTGAAGCGTGTTACTGACTAACTTGTTCTGATAAGCTCCCTGATACAGTGAGACATAAACTTGCATATATACACAAACCTTCCAAGAAGCAGCAATAAAAAAAAATTAATATGAATGAAGTGATTATTGCTCCTCATGTTCTAAACCTGAGTCCAAAAATCTCAGACTGTATATCCCAAAAAATGCCACTACAGGGTACAGTGGAAAATAGCATGTTAAAATGATGTTTGCTAAACATCATATATAAACCGCACACACGCAGAAAACATGATCATGCTTAGTACACAGCATTAAGTTATTAACATAAAAATGTATAAAGAAAAAATACATTTAAGATAGCCAGGTTGTATATATGAAAACTAAATACTAGCTTACAATTTTATTTCAGTTAACTCTTTCAGTAGTTGTCTGTATATATTCTGCAAAAAGGATGAGCATTGTGTATTTTTTAACTTTTATTTTTGCATTGTTTGTTATTATCAGTGCACGACTAAGGTGTATATAAATTTATGATGGACTCATTCAAGTTTCATTTAGATCTTTTACTAAATTACTGAGGCATACTTCACTAAACAACTTCAACACGTGCATAGAGTGGTGATCTTTATACCAGTTAAAAGAGCAAAATGGCTTAGAGCCACATCATATTACACATCTTCAAGACAAGCAACCATAAATTCCACACTGCTCAGAAAAAATAGTTAACATTTTTGGGGCATTACATTTAAAAAAAAAGCCAAAAAACAAACAAAGCCAGCAGCTGTTGGTAACTGTATGTACAAATATTTATTCACGAATGAAGGAAAAATCCCTCATAACTTAAATAGCTCAAAACTCATACAGACCGGTTTCGGCTCAACAGAGCCTTCCTCAGTGAGAGTCAAAAATATAAACAGAGACACATCCCAGTGACTATACATATATACAACTGGGAATATAAGAGAACCAATCACAATCCATGACCAATAAATCACAATTGGTCATTAAGACCTGGTGGGAACAAAGCCCCAAGTTTAATGATCCATTTCCTCTCCTTAGAAGTAAGTATCTCATGCCACTTCACCTTATCTTGACATTTCCCCCTAATGCAATCAATGGTCATAAACATAAAATGGGCTGAAGTGTGTTTTAAACTGTGCTTATATAATGCATTGTTACCACGTTTATTTTTAATATCACTTATGTGTTCACAGATTCTAAGACGGAAAGCCCTAGAAGTCTGACCTACATAAAACGCGGAACAAGTGCAGGTTACCAAGTAGATAACCCACTCAGAACTACAATTAGCCCAGAAATTGATCTCAAAAACCTCAGGAGTGTTTTTGCTGCTGAATTCACAAGTACGTAGGACTTTGGTACAAAATTTGCAATGCCCACATGGGATACATCCGACCACTGGTGCCCCTGTAAAAGTTAGTTGAGTAGAAACTTTGGCATCAGACAAAGACCTCTTATAATGGCTCAAATGGGACCCAATAGTTCGTCCCCTTCTAAAAGAAAAAGAACATCTGTCCCTGAGAATAGTGTGTAACTTGTTCTCAGCCAAAAGAATATTCCAATGTCTATCTATGATGTTCATAAACCCCCGAGTATTACGTCCATAAGTAGTGACCAGCCTCAACGGCTGCTGAACCCCATCCTGGTTACGATCTTTATAATGCAATAAATCATTTCTATTGAAATTCGAAGCCCATTGTTTGGCCATGTGAACAGTGCCGAGCGATACCCTCTATCTTTAAATCTACAGACCAAATCATCACAAGTTGTAGCATAGGACAGTTGGCTAGAGCATATTCTCCTGGCTCTTAAAAATTGGGATTTAGGTATGTTCTGGATGATATGTTGTGGGTGGAAGCTGGTGGCATGTAATAAAGAATTGTATTCTGGAAATTTCCTGAATAAAGTAGTGGAAAGAGTATGATCTGCATTCCTATTGATTTCCACATCCAAGAAAATCATTTTTGATCTATGAAAACTCATCTTGAATTCAATACCCCAAATATTGTTGTTGAGATAATCAAGAAATTCCATAAGATATTGCTCATCAGCCTTCCACACCAACCAACAATCATCCAGATAACGCCATACATGTCCATCTCACACATATAGATGTTATGATTTGCATCATAAATTATTACCTCCTCAATATATGCCATAAATAGATCCGCGTAAATGGGTGCAAAAGATGCACCCATAGCAGTACCTTTGGTTTGCCAAAAACATTTGTTTTGATAATAAAAAACATTGCTAGTCAATACATATTCCGTAAGGCAAACCAAAAAGGTATTGAAACCAGGTTTATATAGGCCAGATCTAACTAGCCAATAGTCCAATGCTTGTAGGCCTGCCCAGTGTGGAATATTAGTGTAGAGGACGTAATGTCCAGGGTACATAATAACCAATGGGGTTCCAGTTGTATTTCATTGATGATGTCCAAAAACTGCGTGGTATCTTGAATTCTAGCTCTAATAAACCCAAGCAAAGGTTTTAAATATTGAGTCAAATATTCAGACAAAGGTTCCGTCAAGGAACCATGTCCAGAGACAATAGGTCGACCAGGGGGATTATTAGCATGTTTATGTATCTTAGGAAGCATATACAGATACTGTTTCTTAGGGGACAAAACCATCAGTTGTTCTTTGATGGCCTGTGTAATTATACCCTCTTCAACTGCTAATGTGAGAAACTGTTCAATCTTCCGTTGGAAATTTAAAGAAGGATCCAAGGGCATGGCCATATAGTGATCCTTATTCCCCAATTGTCTCATAGCCTCCTCATCATAGGAGTCCTTGTCTAGTATCACCACCGCCCCACCTTTGTCAGCTTGTGTGATAACTAAATTTCGATTTTTAGCAAGCTCATCAAGACTACACACTTCATCATTGGACAAATTATTGTAGGATATAGAAAAATCCTTATAATAATAATGTAAATCCTGTAATACATTTTTTTGAAAAACACCTACCAATTGTGTCATGGGTGGACAGAAGGAAGATTTTTTAAACTTGAAATCATGAGATTTATCCCCACCACTGTCTGCATATAGCAATTTCAAATTTAACAGTCGACAAAAATTGACCACATCTTGGGCTAAAGACTGTTCTGGTACAAAGAAACCGGGGACAAAATTCAATCCTTTGTTTAATAATTTATTCTGTGTAGCCGTTAACTCAACAGAAGAAATATTATGTACATTAGACTGAAATGCTAATGTGCTGTCATCATTTTCAATAGTGCCTCCATACTTTGTTTTGGTGTATCTTTTCTTATGTTTCCGCCCCCCTCGTCTGTAAGTGAAGCGGAAGGGTGTGACAAATTGTCACGTTTTGCATTGGGCAAAACCTCCAACTGATTCTCCTCAAGTTCTCCTTCTGTGTTAGAGGAGGTATCTTCCCCTGAAGTGAAGTTTGATGATTCAAAACTATTCTTCAGAATAGATCTCGGTCTTTTTCTTTTCGGGGTTGAAAAGCTCTTATTCCCCTTATCATACTTCCTAGGTAGCCTGAATGAGACACTTTTGGGGCTATCAAAAGGTTTACCCTTTTCATAGTCACCAACATCTCTGAAGAATTTTTTGATTTTCCTTTCTTTAAGTGTCAATTCCATCTTGGATAAATCTGATGTTAATTTTTTAATATGTGTTTGAAAAGAATCACAAGTTTCAAACTTACTAGCATCTACACATATAGTTTCCAAATCTTTAACCCCTTTATGTACTTTCCGTTCATAAAAATCTGTCAAGGCATCAACAAATTTGGAGGAAGCTAACTGTTGAACATGACCCCAATCCTCTAATAACTTGTCATCAATATTTGAAACCAAAGGTTGCACCTTCACCCTAAGGCCCCGAGGTGTAATGTTTTTCCGTTGATATGCCTTAAACAGTCGTAGATGCCAAACATTAGTCCTGACCATTTTCATGTTTTTGCTTAATAAGCTAAAAAACATGTCACATTGACTGTTCAGATTAGATTCACCAATAGAAGAAAAATGTGTTGAACTGTGCGGGCCCAAGCCAAACACAGATAAATCATCCATGTCAGATGATAACCCCTGAATAAGAGGTGATAATGCCATAATTTAATCCAAAGGACTGAACCACACCAAAACAATATATGACCAAATATGTCATAAACAAATAATACACCAAAAAAACATTGATGCCGCACCAGCTACACATGCATACCAATATCAAGGGGTACAAACCATATAAATAATCAATACTTAATAGTACATAGTTTGGGCCTGTTCATTCACATTAATCAAAAGAAACAAAAAGACCAAAATACAATAAACAGTCATGAAATAAATCATATAAAAACTTCATACTGTGTATAGGTCTAGTAAATATAGAAATTCCCTTCATACACAAATACAATAGGCAGCAGATGTAAAATGAATCTCCCAAATTATCACACTGCGTATTTGTGAGAAACACTATTTTCTTTTTGAAATGGAATGAACATATAAGCCTAAAATACCGTAGTATCAAAAGTTAATGCTATCTTCTTAAAGCACATATATAGTCAACCCCACAATGTATACATAAAATGTAGCTGTGGCTGTAACAAAAGGTGTATATAAATCCATGTGTGAATCAAAAAAATCCAATGGATAAACAATGGTAATAGATAGTAAATTACCTAGAACACAGTATCCAAATTGGTGAACCCAGTATCTGAACATCAAAAACCAGGCAAATGAACTCCAAATTTGGAAAAATATAGCATAGATGTCAAGACAGAACACTGAAAAATGACTATCCTTCCTATCTAATAAGTGAGGATCAGTGTTATACCAAAATTTCCACTATACATTAAACCAATAACTGCTACACATAGTGGCGACCAAAAAATGGCCACTATGTGTAGCAGTTATTGAATCATATTCTATTTGTTTGTGCCTCTATATATCATTTTGTGTCGGGCATAGGCAACTCTTGTTTAGTATATATTTTGTTGCCTATACGAACCCTGTGATTCTCATCGGACATTTTGCAACATCTACATGTTTTAATGTATAGTGGAAATTTTGGTATAACACTGATCCTCACTTATTAGATAGGAAGGATAGTCATTTTTCAGTGTTCTGTCTTGACATCTATGCTATATTTTTCCAAATTTGGAGTTCATTTGCCTGGTTTTTGATGTTCAGATACTGGGTTCACCAATTTGGATACTGTGTTCTAGGTAATTTACTATCTATTACCATTGTTTATCCATTGGATTTTTTTGATTCACACATGGATTTATATACACCTTTTGTTACAGCCGCAGCTACATTTTATGTATACATTGTGGGGTTGACTATATATGTGCTTTAAGAAGATAGCATTAACTTTTGATACTACGGTATTTTAGGCTTATATGTTCATTCCATTTCAAAAAGAAAATAGTGTTTCTCACAAATACGCAGTGTGATAATTTGGGAGATTCATTTTACATCTGCTGCCTATTGTATTTGTGTATGAAGGGAATTTCTATATTTACTAGACCTATACACAGTATGAAGTTTTTATATGATTTATTTCATGACTGTTTATTGTATTTTGGTCTTTTTGTTTCTTTTGATTAATGTGAATGAACAGGCCCAAACTATGTACTATTAAGTATTGATTATTTATATGGTTTGTACCCCTTGATATTGGTATGCATGTGTAGCTGGTGCGGCATCAATGGTTTTTTGGTGTATTATTTGTTTATGACATATTTGGTCATATATTGTTTTGGTGTGGTTCAGTCCTTTGGATTAAATTATGACATTATCACCTCTTATTCAGGGGTTATCATCTGACATGGATGATTTATCTGTGTTTGGCTTGGGCCCGCACAGTTCAACACATTTTTCTTCTATTGGTGAATCTAATCTGAACAGTCAATGTGACATGTTTTTTAGCTTATTAAGCAAAAACATGAAAATGGTCAGGACTAATGTTTGGCATCTATGACTGTTTAAGGCATATCAACGGAAAAACATTACACCTCGGGGCCTTAGGGTGAAGGTGCAACCTTTGGTTTCAAATATTGATGACAAGTTATTAGAGGATTGGGGTCATGTTCAACAGTTAGCTTCCTCCAAATTTGTTGATGCCTTGACAGATTTTTATGAACGGAAAGTACATAAAGGGGTTAAAGATTTGGAAACTATATGTGTAGATGCTAGTAAGTTTGAAACTTGTGATTCTTTTCAAACACATATTAAAAAATTAACATCAGATTTATCCAAGATGGAATTGACACTTAAAGAAAGGCAAATCAAAAAATTCTTCAGAGATGTTGGTGACTATGAAAAGGGTAAACCTTTTGATAGCCCCAAAAGTGTCTCATTCAGGCTACCTAGGAAGTATGATAAGGGGAATAAGAGCTTTTCAACCCGAAAAGAAAAAGACCGAGATCTATTCTGAAGAATAGTTTTGAATCATCAAACTTCACTTCAGGGGAAGATACCTCCTCTAACACAGAAGGAGAACTTGAGGAGAATCAGTTGGAGGTTTTGCCCAATGCAAAACGTGACAATTTGTCACACCCTTCCGCTTCACTTACAGACGAGGGGGGCGGAAACATAAGAAAAGATACACCAAAACAAAGTATGGAGGCACTATTGAAAATGATGACAGCACATTAGCATTTCAGTCTAATGTACATAATATTTCTTCTGTTGAGTTAACGGCTACACAGAATAAATTATTAAACAAAGGATTGAATTTTGTCCCCGGTTTCTTTGTACCAGAACAGTCTTTAGCCCAAGATGTGGTCAATTTTGTCGACTGTTAAATTTGAAATTGCTATATGCAGACAGTGGTGGGGATAAATCTCATGATTTCAAGTTTAAAAAATCTTCCTTCTGTCCACCCATGACACAATTGGTAGGTGTTTTTCAAAAAAATGTATTACAGGATTTACATTATTATTATAAGGATTTTTCTATATCCTACAATAATTTGTCCAATGATGAAGTGTGTAGTCTTGATGAGCTTGCTAAAAATCGAAATTTAGTTATCACACAAGCTGACAAAGGTGGGGCGGTGGTGATACTAGACAAGGACTCCTATGATGAGGAGGCTATGAGTCAATTGGGGAATAAGGATCACTATATGGCCATGCCCTTGGATCCTTCTTTAAATTTCCAACGGAAGATTAAACAGTTTCTCACATTAGCAGTTGAAGAGGGTATAATTACACAGGCCATCAAAGAACAACTGATGGTTTTGTCCCCTAAGAAACAGTATCTGTATATGCTTCCTAAGATACATAAACATGCTAGTAATCCCCCTGGTCGACCTATTGTCTCTGGACATGGTTCCTTGACGGAACCTTTGTCTGAATATTTGACTCAATATTTAAAACCTTTGCTTGGGTTTATTAGAGCTAGAATTCAAGATACCACGCAGTTTTTGGACATCATCAATGAAATACAACTGGAACCCCATTGGTTATTATGTACCCTGGACATTACGTCCCTCTACACTAATATTCCACACTGGGCAGGCCTACAAGCATTGGACTATTGGCTAGTTAGATCTGGCCTATATAAACCTGGTTTCAATACCTTTTTGGTTTGCCTTACGGAATATGTATTGACTAGCAATGTTTTTTATTATCAAAACAAATGTTTTTGGCAAACCAAAGGTACTGCTATGGGTGCATCTTTTGCACCCATTTACGCGGATCTATTTATGGCATATATTGAGGAGGTAATAATTTATGATGCAAATCATAACATCTATATGTGTGAGATGGACATGTGGCGTCGTTATCTGGATGATTGTTGGTTGGTGTGGAAGGCTGATGAGCAATATCTTATGGAATTTCTTGATTATCTCAACAACAATATTTGGTTTATTGAATTCAAGATGAGTTTTCATAGATCAAAAATGATTTTCTTGGATGTGGAAATCAATAGGAATGCAGATCATACTCTTTCCACTACTTTATTCAGGAAATTTCCAGAATACAATTCTTTATTACATGCCACCAGCTTCCACCCACAACATATCATCCAGAACATACCTAAATCCCAATTTTTAAGAGCCAGGAGAATATGCTCTAGCCAACTGTCCTATGCTACAACTTGTGATGATTTGGTCTGTAGATTTAAAGATAGAGGGTATCGTTCGTGCACTGTTCACATGGCCAAACAATGGGCTTCGAATTTCAATAGAAATGATTTATTGCATTATAAAGATCGTAACCAGGATGGGGTTCAGCAGCCGTTGAGGCTGGTCACTACTTATGGACGTAATACTCGGGGGTTTATGAACATCATAGATAGACATTGGAATATTCTTTTGGCTGAGAACAAGTTACACACTATTCTCAGGGACAGATGTTCTTTTTCTTTTAGAAGGGGACGAACTATTGGGTCCCATTTGAGCCATTATAAGAGGTCTTTGTCTGATGCCAAAGTTTCTACTCAACTAACTTTTACAGGGGCACCAGTGGTCGGATGTATCCCATGTGGGCATTGCAAATTTTGTACCAAAGTCCTACGTACTTGTGAATTCAGCAGCAAAAGCACTCCTGAGGTTTTTGAGATCAAATTCTGGGCTAATTGTAGTTCTGAGTGGGTTATCTACTTGGTAACCTGCTCTTGTTCCGCGTTTTATGTAGGTCAGACTTCTAGGGCTTTCCGTCTTAGAATCTGTGAACACATAAGTGATATTAAAAATAAACGTGGTAACAATGCATTATATAAGCACAGTTTAAAACACACTTCAGCCCATTTTATGTTTATGACCATTGATTGCATTAGGGGGAAATGTCAAGATAAGGTGAAGTGGCATGAGATACTTACTTCTAAGGAGAGGAAATGGATCATTAAACTTGGGGCTTTGTTCCCACCAGGTCTTAATGACCAATTGTGATTTATTGGTCATGGATTGTGATTGGTTCTCTTATATTCCCAGTTGTATATATGTATAGTCACTGGGATGTGTCTCTGTTTATATTTTTGACTCTCACTGAGGAAGGCTCTGTTGAGCCGAAACCGGTCTGTATGAGTTTTGAGCTATTTAAGTTATGAGGGATTTTTCCTTCATTCGTGAATAAATATTTGTACATACAGTTACCAACAGCTGCTGGCTTTGTTTGTTTTTTGGCTATTTATTCATTGTAGCCGTGCAGCGTCTTCCGTGCATCTGTTTTTGATTCATTGGGCATTACATTTAAACCGTACTTAGTGCAAAACTACATCAAACAGTCCCTCCCCCCACCCATAAAAAATGTTTTTGTAGTATAAAAAATCCTACCCAGCTCTCCAGTTAAGTTATCCCTGCCTTGACATTGACAAGCCCATGGGTGGGACTTGGGGGAAACAACTATC
Organism: Protopterus annectens; assembly: GCF_019279795.1. Classification (NCBI taxonomy): domain Eukaryota; kingdom Metazoa; phylum Chordata; order Ceratodontiformes; family Protopteridae; genus Protopterus; species Protopterus annectens. The sequence continues at coordinate 1,970,903,782 of NC_056733.1, forward strand.
AATAGCACAAACCATCAATCAGAATGCTCAAAACACCCCTACAGGAATAATATGGAATCGAACAATCCATCCTCCAGAAGTGAAAAACGTTGCAAACACAAGCATTTGTCACTGCAGTTTTGACTATAAAACAATACGTTTGTTTTCCTTTAATGTAAAATGTGAAACACTTTGGGGGCTTGAGTAAATGGGTAGCGCCTCATACTGTTCTACAATACTGGGGGACAAATGGAATGGAATGTGAAATTGAGGAGGACAGATAATCCAGACCCCCTAATAATTACACCCTTAGAGCTATGTGAAATAATGGTAGCCAGATAGTTCAAGTAGTAGGAGAAGAAAAGAATTTTGGATCATACTTAAATATGTTACAAGTACAGGTAAGGTCATATGAACTACAGCAGAAGGAGACAGTTCTGAGTACATTGAAGGTGCTGGGAAGAGCAATTTTAACAAACATCAAAAACTGAATCAATACTTATTTCAGATTTAAATTATACCCTGACTTAAGAATGAAGTCTATTCCTGTCATAGTATTAAAACCCTAAGCATTTAGAGATGGTAAAATACAATGTTCTATATAAACATGCAACACATGAGGAGTTTCCCCACTTGAAGAATGCCTCATACATTACAAGAAAACTCACACTGGTTAGAGAGAAATGGTTATAAAATGTAGATATGCAAGCGGAAACAAGGTGAATCTGTAATAAAGACAAACAGCTCCAATAATAGTAGGAGTAACAGGCAAAAAAACAGATGAATATGTAAGCATACTTAGATATGCTACCAATACAGGTAACTCCCTAGGAACTAGAGGCAGAGGCAGTTCTGGGAACATTATAAATGCTGAGAGGTGCACTGTTGGCAAACATCAAAGACTGAGCAATATTGATTTCATGAACTTAAACTGTACCATGACTTAGAAACAGAATCCATTCTTGTTCTAATATTAGAAACCCTCAGCAGCTGGAGAAATTGAAAAAAATGACAAAAGACAGAATATAAAAATCAGAAAAGAAGGAAAAAAATGGAAAGCCCAGAATTACAGTGGCAAGCATACAGAACTGTTGCACCAACTAAATGGTGAACAAGAGTTGACACATGAATAGCTACGGAAAGGAGAATTTAAACCAAAGAAAGAAAATTTAATAATTTCAGATCAAGATAGTAGACTATGCATATATTGATTTATAAAATCTATAGGAAAAAGTGGGAGCTACAAACGTGTAAGGACTGTATTACAAAATGAGAATGGCTGAATGGCTGTATACTGAAAGACATAATAAAGTGGATAGATTGTTACATTGGGGATTATGTATACACTACAGTATACAAGTATCTGAGAAGCATTGGAAACACAACCACAAAGAATTACCAACAATAAATATATATCTAGTAGCAACAGTCAAGGAATTAGAGGCAAGTAAATTACAGATGAAAAAAAATGTCAAAAATAGTTATAAATTATTGAAATAGCTATACCTAGCAACTGGAAAGTCCTGTATATTGAGAGACATAAATTAATAAAATAGCACTTTATGCAAACAGGAACTCAAGCAATGCTGAATAAAGAGACACAAATTGTTTCAATAGTAAAATAAGTGACTGGTTTGAAAAGAGCACTGTTGACAAATGTCAAAGACTGAGGTAATACTAATTTGATAAATTATAGTTGCTGCCTGACTTAGGAATGCTGTGTATTTCTGTCATAGTATTAGAAACTCTAAACATTTAGAATAAATTTAAAAAAAGTGAAAACTCCATAGGAACTACAGAAAGTGGCAGTTCTGGGTACATTATTGGTGTGGGGAAGAGCATTCTAGGTAAACAAACACTGAAGCAATACCGATTGCTTGCACATCGACTATACCCTGACTTAGGAATGGTGTCCATTCCCCTATTTGTGTTACAAACCATAAACATCAGGATAATTTAAAAAAAGTGAGTGGATTATGGAGGAAGATCATGAATGCAGCACAAGCACATAAACATGAAAGACATAATAGCCTTATTGTGGGCACTCAGAACTTTCTAAAGTGAGCATTAGCCCTGCCATCTGAGGGTAGTAATGGACAATACGGCAGTGATGTTGCATCTCAACCAGCTGAGGGGAGGAGGGGAGAGGATTCAGTACCAACTTTGTAAGCAAAATAATAATGCAGGATACTATGGTCCAGCCAGGATTATATCTGCAGGCCATCTACATTTCAAGAGACCAGAATGTGTTGATGGACAACTCAAGCACATCCTTGTCTACAGCTATGAATGGAAACTGTGACATCAGATCTTCCATGTCTCAGAAAAGACTAGATTGACTCTTGGGGGATCTAATCATCTTATAGGGGAATCACCAACTACAATTTTTTTTCTCTGTATTGGCCAGCCCCAAGGTGTGATCCATAGATAGCATCAGCATAATGTAGAACAGGGGGCTGCTTTACACCTTCATACTTCCACTGCTCATCTTTAGCACACTCCAAGAGACATGGGACGATGGGTTAATGCTTTTTCTTATCACTACCTTCTAGCTAGACAAGTCTGAGTCTTCATGTTACCCCAGATGGCCCAGAAGGGACAGCCATTCCTGCTATAGTGCATTATGTTCTTTTCTCAGCAAAAAAAAAATGCTGATGCACCTAAATTAAAGGACCCTGTAACTGACAGCACAGGTTATTTTATCCTAATTCCAGTGAAGGACAGGCTCATGGAAAAAACAGTGTAGAATTCTCAATGTGTGGGGCAGTAATGCTTGGCCAAATAGAAAAGATCCACTGTATGGTACAATTCTGGAGATATCAAACCTAAGTTATGCCTAAGCCTACAGGCAATGCAAACCCCAATTGAGTTAGCTTTCCTATGCTTCTATCAAAGTGCATTTTCAGCAATTTTGGTGTGCTTGTCGGTGGACCCCATCAAATGTCACACTGCCTAATTAACTAATTTCTGAAAAGATACAACACATAAAAACACTTCGGAAACTAGAGCCTTGAACCTTATGCTTCAAAAGCCAATGTACATTCCTTTTAACTCTGCAATTCCACAATATATTCATTTCTTTCAAGCAGAACTTTAGTCTTAACAGAAACCACTTTAGCAAGAAGGATTCCTGAGCTTCAGGCTCTAATGTTTAAGGAGACTTACAAATTTTCTATAAAGATGGTGACGGTTTTAGAAGAAACCCATCCTTCATCCAGTGTTGGTGTCTAAGACATCCCTGAATCAGACATCTAATTGCCAACCTTCTTTCCTACCTCAGAGAAGAAGTGGGAACGAATACTGCTCTTGCTACATTCCATCAACAGCGTAAATACTGCATTTCTAGGGAAAAGGATGTTAGACAAAGTGATCAGTCCTTTATTGTCTTCATGCCAGGGGAGGATAGGATTCCCCACCTGTAAAACAGACCTTATCTGATAGTTTGACGAAATTCATTGAACACTACCAAAAAGTTGGAAGTATCAGTCAATGTGCATTCCACATGGGTGACAGCTGCAGGCTTTTTTTGAAAAAATGTATCAGCATGGGACATTTAGAATGCAGTTGCATGCATCCTATTCCACAGCTTTTTCAGGCTGTACAAACTAGACATACATTCCAAAAGCAGAGTGGATTTTCCCACTGCCTTTCCTCAGGGCATCCTCGAACCACCTCCCTTTTTGTACTCCTCCTTAGCTCTAGTCCTCCCTTAGCATAAAAAATATGATGGTAGTCATGATCCATGTGATAAAGACAGTAAAAGTATGTGAACAAATCACCATAACAATAAATGTTTTACTAGTACATTACACGTTAGTGATATGACACAAATAATCTCTATTTTTAGTTCTAGGAAATCTTCATGCATCTTTGGCAGACATGCTTTACACAGAATATCTGCCGCATGCAGTTCTTTTTATAGACTGTATTTTATTTTCAGATCAACACATCTGTAAAATTAAGCCATGACCTCTGCAACTTTGGAGTTCTCTTCTATAAAGACTTTCTAAGTATACTTTGCAAGAGTCATGATCATACCTCTCAACCTCTTAGAGCAAAAAATCTAGACAAAGCCTAAAATGATGGGGGACAAATTGGGACAAATTTTAAATATTGCTCTTACAAACTTAGAAACTTGATGGAATAATAGGTTTTGCATTAGCATTAATTTTCTGAGTCTTAAACTCAACTGTTTGTCATTATTTAATGACTTCAATCCTCCACTATTTGCCAGAAAAGTACAGATTTTAGGAGGAACACACCAAAAATATGAAGCAAAAATCTGGACATTCTGCAAAAATCTGTATAGTTGAGAGGTATGGTCATGATCCATTTCAACCTGAACTTCTCTACTCTAGACATATTCATGGAATTTACATTTACTATTGTTAATATTTTTGTCTATTTGAACATATTATTTCTTCTTCTTTTCCTGGTTAGGGGTTGCCAAAGCAGTTGCTCATGATTGGCAGTGGAGTTTTACAGTATCAAGTTGCCAGCCCGGTTCCCAACCTTCCACAGAAGACACACACTCACACACACACACACACACATGCCTAGGTCCAATTTAGAGTGTCCAATCCACCTACATCCGTCCAGTCCATCCGTCTTTGGGATGTGGGAGGAAACCAGAGTACACGGAGGAAACCCACACAACCACAGGGAGGGCATGCAGACTCCACACAGAAGGCACCCCAGCTGAGGATCGAACTGGAGAACCTCTTGCTGTGAGGCAGCAATGCTAACCACTGCACCACCACAGCAACCCTTGAACATATAATTTCTGTGAGTCTATAAATGTTTTTCACTCATAGGCATGTGCTCTGTTATCTTTTAATCTTACAGCTTTTATACCATTCCTCCTGGTATCTGACTGCAACACAACTGGCTTATTCATATCATAGCACAGATTCATAGGCATGCAGTATAATTTGCAATGCAAATTAGCACAGGTATCGGCAGCATGGATGTTGTGGACAATTTAGAGATGCAGCATGGCCATGCAAAATAGCACTGTATGCAATGATATAGAAAAGGGGTATCTCATTCAATACTGCACACAGATTATGCCAGTCATGACAGAAAACATAATGAGGCAATTCAGAAATGTGTAAAGCAGAAGCAGTGCACATTGGCACAAAACTGTTCTGAACACCAATGAATATTGGTGCCCTCCATGGCTATGATGGAATTGGCCTTAGCCTTTGACATGTGCCATCTGAGCCAGTGCCTGTGATATTATGTATCTAAGACATTAGCGTCATCATAGAAAGTACTATCAGTGCCTTATGTACAAATACCTACAAGAGCATCAGATACTGGGACAATATAAGGTAGACAGGGAAGCCTTATGAAAGCTATTTAAACTGTCACCCACAAGTGGAACCAAGATGGCTGCAGGGAATGCCCATCCCAGTGGGCACCGAGGAATGTTTGCCATTAACCATCTTAGCTGCAGGAACATTTCCATAACAGAGGACATTTTAAGCATATTGCAGGCATCAATCAGCCTTGTGTATCTTATACCAGTTCTTCAACTTCATGTTTTAGCATGTGAATGACCATTATCTTCATCCTTAGGACAGTAGAGGAGACAGACACCACTATGGATGAGTCTCTAAGCATAGCATGTTTCCCAGAAGTCCTTGGAGCTATAGCTTGAAAACAATTGTCATAAGCACCTTACCTGGTTGACAGGGGATGATATGCATCAAAAGAAAGTCACAGAGTACACCCAAAAGCATCACAATGCTGTTGGCAGCTGCTGTCTGTACCTGCATCATTGACCTGCCCATCTTTTGATTTATGTCAAGTGTTTTCCCCAGATCTTATAGAAACTCACAGACCTTATCACCATTACAAGATACTGTCTCTGTTTGCACATTATAAGTGATTATAAAATCCTCTTGCCATAATGCTGTTTGAATGCATTTTGAAGAGGGGTGTCTAATCTCTTCCCTTTTTCCTTCATTATCCCTTCGATGTTAGACCTCAGCATTTTCCACTTTACCTTTCCTAAACAGTTTTACTGTGGTTAGACCTCAGCATTTCCACTCAGCAGTCTACAAGTTTTGCTTTCATTCACCCGAAGCCTTTTTACCCTTCCTAAACAGACTTATTGGCTCTGCAAAGACTCACTGTGGTTAGACTTCAGGATCTTCCACTCATCAGTTTACAACCTTTGCCTTCATTCACCTGAAGCCTTTAACCCTTCCTAAATAGACTCATTGGCTCTGCAAAGCATCACTTAAAACACTATGGTTAGACCTCAAAAGTTTCCACTCATCAGTCTACAAACTTTACCTTCATTCACCCGAAGCCTTTTTACCCCTCCTGAACAGACTCATTTGCTCTGCAAAGCATGACTTAAAATACTGACTACTATGGACGCAATATATTTTATATTAGGTTTTGGTCAGTTTTAAGCTATCTGCATATCACTGAGCCAAACTCCTATTTTGGATCTTCCTTCTGCTCTCTAAGTACTCTATTCTATGTTTTTACCCTACCAGAATCTATCTTACTAAGCTTTCTTCTATATTTTTGTCATTTGCAATACAGTTTCTACTTATCTCTTCCTCTTTTTACTTTATTATTTCTCTATTGTGTATAATTTCTTTACAAAGTATAGTCCTGCACTTACTTGCTGGTTTTTCATCAGTTGTACTGATTGTTTCTGCTGTCCTCTGTATTCTCGGGTCTGCCCACTTTATTTGTCCTCACTATACTCAGGCTCACTTTGATCCCGTACCTTGCCCCCAATTCCCACACACCCCCACTACACCTAAATTTATCTGAAGCAAACCACACCCTTTATTTCCTCCACCAATTAGAACATGGGATATATCTTGCACCACACACTCCATGTCATTTATTGCCCTTCATCTAATCCATACACTATTAATCTACTCACTTGTATCTCCAGTCTCTTCCCTTCAGTAATTTAGCCAAACTGCATAACTAATTTAACCACCACTCTGTCTCCTTCATTTTCTCTGTTTTTTTCTCTTACAATTATATGATAACCTACTTAGATTTTACCATTCCAAATAATCTCACCATTATATAGCTAATTGTATTAACCATTTCTTTTCTAAAATGCTGTTCCTTCACACTTCTTTCCAAGGTGTTCTCTGCTTAGCCTCTACTGCAACTTCATACCAACGATACGCATTTCAATACTACCCCTCCCCTACAAACCCTAATCCTTTTCTACTACATACTAAACCCACATACATGTATATAGCTCCAAAACATTTAACCATTCCAAAGTAGCATTCAAATCAATGCACCACACCTCTACTTCTGTGTTTGCATACTAAAAGTATATTTAAGTGTTCAAACCACATTATTCAACTTAGATTAAGCCTCAAACTTAGTGGTGATGTCCACCTCAACCCAGGCCTCACAATTTACCCACTCCATCCAAGTATAGCATCCCCTCCATACTCTACCACCCCTGTATTCAACAAATCAGACATCTTGTTTCTAAACATTAACCTAAGAAGCATATTGAACAAAGTACATGAATTTCATGGATTTCTCTCACTCTACTCCCCTGATATGGCAGTTTAACTGTAACCTGGTTAAAGCCTGAGATAAATTATAATGAATTTCTAACCCATGGGTATAACATCTATAGAAAGGATAGACTTACCAAATGTGATGGAGGCATAGTTATCATGTACAAAAACACAGTGAAACTACTTCTCCTAAATCTAAACCATCCCGAGTTCAACAAAGCCAAAATGCTATTCACTAGACTCAAAATAAACTCCCAGAAATCCATAATGATTATTGCATTCTATATCCCTCCAGGAAACAACTCCACCATTATTGCTGACTTTCTCCACTGGGCAACACTAACATTCTTTAAGAAACTATTATTATGGGTGACTTTAATACAGACTGGTTTACTTGTACTTCAGATAATCCTATAAACTTTATAAATGTTTATGGGTTCTCACAACTAATACATTATCCCACTACAGTAGACAAAAAAACTAATAGAAACTCCTTACTGGATTGGATCCTAACCAATAAACTCTCTCTTGCATTATCAATCAGGATGTCTCCCAAATAGTATTAGTGACCATTAACCTACTTACCTGGTCAGACATAATCTACACATCCCTAAAAACACTACATTTAGACATACATGTAATAATAAAAATTTCTGACCTCAAAAATTCATATCAACCTTACAGCAAATTGAAATTGATTAGTCCCCTCTAAAAACACTCTCACTGGATGCTGCTGTTTCATACTTTAATAATACTTTTCTTGATGTACCACATAACCATGTGCCCCCTAGAAGCTTTAGAATCAAGTCAAACTATTCTCCCTGCTTATCAAAGGAAACATATCAACTTCTTAAAACTAGGGATAAAGCTTGGGAAAAATAGCAGTCTAACAAAAACCAAGATACCCTAGCATCCTATCAGCAATTGAGAAACAAATGTAAACAACAGGTTAAATATGATAAACAACCCCATTTTATTACAACCCAACACAGATATAACAACAATCCCAAAAACCTTTGAACTACCATAAATCAACTACTAAAGCCAGGTTGTCCCCCTCCAATACCTACTACTACAAATAAGATAATATAGCAGTCAATTCAATACATATTTCACAAACTAACCAAAACAAACACTACTTCACTACCTGTCATTCCCAGTGATCAAAAAGACCCATCTAAGACCTTCTCTTTTAAACCGTTACACACCAGTACCATAAAAAAGTACTTAACAAGCTTAAAACTTCTGTTGCTGCTGACAAACTACCTTCTTTGTATCTCAAGATAGCTGCTGAAGCAATCTCTTATCCGGTTTCTATTTTAATCAGTGGTTCCTTAATTGAACAGTAAGTACACAAAATATGGAAAATATCTCATATCACACTGCTTCACAAAGGTCCTGTTTTGAACTTTCCAATTTTAGGCCAATATCAATCTTATCTTCACTATCAAAAATATTAGAAAAATGTGTTCATTCTCAGCTCCTGAACTGTCTACTATCAAACAACCTGTTAAATTCCAAAGAAAGAATGGTGATCTAGTGTCTGTCATATTCCTTGATATGTCCAAAGCATTTGATAACGTGTTCCATCAAAAATTACTAAATGAACTCTCATCTCTTAATCTAAGCCATTCTACCATCACATGGTTTCATAGCTATCTACTTGACAGACAACAAGCTGTAAAGTGGCAATATAATTTTTCATCACTTCTACCTGTTCCACCAGGCATTCCACAAGTCTCCATCTTGGGTCCAATCCTTTTCAGCATATTCACCAATATGTTACAGACAGCCACCCAACAAGCTATAATTATTGAATACACTGATGACTCTACCATTATCTGTTCAGCTCCCACTCTTTCTAAGCCCAATACATTAACAAAGCTTTCCTTCACTGAATTAGAATTTTCACTTTTTGACTCTCACTTAATTCTCAATCCTAATAAAACAAAACTTATGACTTTGTCAGGTAGCAAAACCCCAGATCTCTCGCTTCCCTTTTGGATAACCTCTTCTAAAAATACCAAGATAGAACCTGTTCCATTCACCAAGTTATTTGTAGTCACAATCGATAACAACATACGATTTGATAAATATAAACACTGCTCTCTCACTATTAAAAAAGTTCACATAAGACTTGGTTCTCTTTATAGAATTAAACCTTATCCCACCAACTCCTCAAGACAGACAATTGCTAGGACTCATCTACTTTCTATTCTTCTTTATGCCTCTCTTATTTTCACTAACCTCAAGAAAGCTGAATTAACAAAGTTTGAAGACTATTACAATAAAATTGCCAGATTTGCTGCTCGCTTTCATATAAAACTTATCACTGCACTATCCTGTACCAACTAAATTGCTTAGAACTGCCTAATTACTTAACTCTTACCCAACTATCTATGGCACATAGCATGATTTACCAATCTGATAAATGCCCTGCACTCTGTAATCTACTTCAGCCCTGAGTTAACAGCAGACACTTAAGATCCTCTGATAAATTTCTGTTACAAGTCTCAAAAACTAACAATTACTATGGAGATGCACTTTAATCGAATATCTAGAACTTGGAATTGAATCCCCCAACACATTCTAACCACTGCTAATCCTCCAAAGTTCAAAACACTTCTGAAGTCTCACCTACTTAACCCTTGGCGTTGCTCTTGTCTTACTCCTGATTGATTTTGTATTCACTCCTCTATAGAGTTCTTTTCAAATGTTGTATCTAAGGCCGGGATTCAGTAATCCTCCGTGTAAGGCTAAATAAGTCTTACACGGAAACTGCAGCCTAAGAGTATGACATCAGCGCGACATGCATATTCATGAGGGCGTGCTGACTCAACTCTAAGGCTAACAAGGCGCGTGCACGAGTGCAGGGGGTGTGTCAGACTGGTGAGCAGTCCAAATATCCACGCCCCTGCAAGTGCCTAAATCTGCAAATGTCACCAGACATGAGCGAGTCCACTCAAATGTGTATATCCCCATCACTACACTCCCCCACATTCTAAACCCCTGTACAAATATAATAAAATGTAAAACTTTTTATATTTTATTATTCCCGATACAGCTGCCCGTATTTGCGTGTGTGTGCGCGGGTTTGCCCATTGCTTAGCTACAGTTAGCAGTTTAGACATCGAAGAGGATAATAAACTACTTATATGCAAATTAAGCCAAATAGCGTAGTGGTAGAGCCTTTGCACAAAGAGGAGGCATTCCCGGTTCAAGTCCCACCACTCCCCTTTCCATTTTCTGTAGGAAATCGGTGCATAAAAATAATTCCTGACATTTACCTTTTAAATTTTAGTAAAATACATTGAAATGGCCTATGTAGTAGTGAACGATATTTCATATATATATATATATATATATATATATATATATATATATATATATATATATATATATATATATATATACATATATATATATATATATATATATATATATATATATATAAGAAGGTGAAATGGTCATGCTTACTGATGAATGCATAATAGCATATCTTAAGCAATATGAAGCACTGCTAAGCAATGTTTACCAGTATTAAGCACATATAAGAATAATTGCCCATAGCTTAGCACTGCTTTAAATAGCGCGATGGCTTTGCGCGGAACTGCGCATCATGCCAACTAGTGCAAACAAAACATGTTTGCGCGAATCTGCGCACAGTGATAACTAGCACAACATCAGGCAACGTAGAGCAACATAGAGCAATGATAGGCAAAGTTGAGCAAAGTTGGCTAAACATAGCCACACCTCCTAGCCGGTCAGGCCAGTAGTAAAAGAAAAAGTAATGACAGGCCTCGAACCCAGGATACTGTGCACCATAATCACAGTACTGAACCTCTAAGCCAAGACAGCTTTTGCTGGTCATGCACTGTCAATACACATATACATATTAATCAAAGTTTACCCAGTGCTAAGCAGGTGTGCACTCAGCTGAGAATTTTCAAAACCGACCAATCACAAATAAGTGCAGGAAATGAGGCTATTTAAGTTCCATAGGTGGGAATAATTGCCATAACTGGTTGTAGCTCCCATCTGCAGTCAGAATGGCCGGTGTTAGAGAGGGCTCTCGTTTTGGAGCACAACAGTGGGGCATTGAGGAGTCAAAAGTAATGGTTTGGCTCCTCGTCCATCATAGGTTCATAGGTTCATAGGTTCATAGGTTGGTACTAGGCTATTGGCCCTAAGGCCTATGCAAGCCTAGCCATAACAATTCCCTGGAAATTTTTTCCCACAATATTTACTTCTCTGGGCCCCTGTCTAGCAGGGCGACTGACATGATCCCCGGAGTGAATTTCCTATCTCCCATCCAATCATCAAGGTTCCTTTTGAAGAGGGCCAATGAGGTGCTCTGCTTGACATGTATGGGTAGTCTATTCCAGAGTATGGGGAGTCTCTGGGTCAGGAACCTATCCCTCCAGCATGTTTTGTTCATTGTGATGATAAGGTTTAGATCCCTGGAGCATGTGGCTCTGAGGGATTGGGATTTCTTTAAGTGGAGCATGTCCAACAGCTCAGGGTTTGACCTGGCCTTGTATGTTAAGAAAAGATCACCTCTGAGTAGACGATATGCCACAGAGTATAGCTGGAGTTTTTTTAGACGGTCAGCATATGGTATCTGCTTTAGGCCTACGATTCTTTTAGTGAGGTATTTCTGTGGCCTTTCCAGTTGTTGCAGATGTCTTGTGAGGTACATACCAAATGGGGCATTATACTCTATAATGGGTCTAATGAGAGATAAGTACAGTGGGACAATGACCGCCTTTTTTCTGGATGAAAAGCCCTTAGTGATGAGATGTCCCACATAGAAGGATTTCCTCACTGTTGTGGCAATGTTGTTATCGAAAGTGAGACCACTGTACACTTGTGTCCCTAAGTCTCTCATCACACTTTCGATGTTTAGTGTCCTGCCACCTATGTGGTAGTTCATGGGTGCATGTTTTTTTCCAAAGGGGATGACTATACATTTCTTGGCATTAAGCTTGAACCCATGGCTCTGGCACCAGACATCTGTTTCTGTAAGGCCCTTTTGTAGAATATCCACATCATTTGGGGATTCAATAATGGCTCCCAGTTTGCAGTCATCTGCAAACTTTGTTAGCCAGAGTCCCTTAGTGTTGGCCTGTACTTCAGAGAAGTAGATGCCAAACAAGAGTGGTCCCAGGACTGAACCCTGAGGTACTCCACTTGTCACTTGTCTGGAGCTGGATTTGGAGTCGGCTACTTTTACAGTCTGGGTTCTGTCAGTAAGCCAGTTGGCAACCCATTGAGTGACATAGGGATTTATGCCCAGCTTAGTAAGTTTATCTATGATTCCAGAGTGGGGGATGGTGTCGAAGGCCTTGGCGAGGTCCAGATAGGCTGTGTGGGCCTCCTTACCCTCGTCCACCGCTCTGGAGACCGATTCAAAGAAGTCAATCAGATTCAGGAGACAAGATTGGGCCTTCACAAACCCAAACTGGGTGGGGTCCAGTGTTTGGAGGTTGCCAATGTCTTTGTTTATAAGTTCAATGATAATACGTTCCATGCCCTTGCAGATCAGGCTTGTCAGACTGATGGGACGGTAGTTCCCGGGATCCAAGGTGGATCCTCCCTTGTGGATCGGGATAACTGTAGCTGTGAGCCACTCAGTGGGCATGAAGCCTGAGGTGAGGCTATGATTAAACATGACACTTAGGTGGAGTGCCAGTTCATTTTGTAGTTCATGTAGTACACAGCCTGGGATGTCATCTGGTCCCATGGATGCTCTATTCTTAGCTTTGGAGAGTGCTGTTTCTACCTGTGTGGCTGTGATTATTGGAATTTAGCAATCTTTTGGTATTGAGATGGGCCCTTTAGGGGGTGAGAGGGGAGTGAAGTTGGCACTAAATCAATCTGCCAGGATATTGGCAATATCCTTGGGATCAGTATATTTAATACCATTCTGTTGTAGCTCAGAGCAGATCTGAGCATTGCCATTTAGATTCTTGACATAATGATATAATGCCTTGTGGTTGTCTTTGGAATCTTTGGCAATTTTATTTTCGTAACTAGCTTTTGAGGATTTTATGAGGGAGCTCAGCTTCTTACTGAGGCTGGTGAGGGAGTTTTTTGCATCCTGGAATTTTCCTCTTTTCTGCAACAGTTTCTTCCTTCTGTTGTATAGTTTGTTTATAGCAGGGGACCACCAGATTGGCTTCCTTTTTTTGGAGAAGAGCATTGTGGTTTTATTTGGGATGGCATGATTCATGCACGAGTGGATGTGCTCGTACAGTGCCTTAGTGTAGGATTCTGCAGTCAAACTTCCAGATCCCGTCTGCGTGGGTGTTGTGAAGTTTGTCACTTCTGACTTCAGTAGCATGAAGTTGGCTTTGGAGAAGTTTTTTAAGGAGGTTTCCTTACTGGGGGGTGGGGGTGGGATGTGGATGTCAAGGGTGATTTGCTTATGGTCAGACCTGACCAATGAGGGGGTGACCACTGGTGTGGAACATCTATCTCCCATGTTGGCATCATGATGCCAGACTCCTGCAGGGCCAGTTTCAAGGCACTGAGAACAAAGCGGAAGCCTGGAACCGTCTAGCATATGATCTCACCAGTGCCACAGGCGTCCCTCAGACTGGTGAGCAGGTCAGACATCACCTCGCAGACCTGAAGAGATACAAGCAGGACCAACTGAACCAATGGATACAGGAGGCCCATGGGAATGAAAATGCCCCACTACTGAGTAGGTAGCCATGGAATGGAGTATGTAAGAATTGCTATTGTAGTCTATATTATGGATAGGTATGTCTCAATATCCCTTCATTTACTTCACAGCTGCAGGTGTCCGTGCTGTGAATCAGCAAGCCTATGCAGATTGGCTGCTAAGGCTGCACCACCAGGCAGGTTAGTAATTATTCTGCATGTATTGTTATATAAAATAAGTGAGAGAGCCTGAAAAAAAGTGTTGTAGCCCAATAATAAAGGTATAATAAGTCCTGAATAATATCTCTGCATGTACTGTTATATAAAATAAGTGAGAGAGCCTGAAAAAGAGTGTTGTAACCCATTAATAAAGGTATAATAAGTTCTGAATAATTTCTAAGCATGTACTGTTATATAAAATAAGTGAGACAGACTGAAAAAGAGTGTTGTAACCCATTAATAAAGGTATTATATGTCTTGAATAAGTCTTCTGCATGCACTGTAATATCAAATAAACGAGAGAGCCTCTAGAAAAGTGTGTACTGTAATTAATAAAGGAATAATTCCTGAAGTGTAACCGTGTCACTTAGTTTGAAATGTCATTGTACTCTTGCATTATATAAATAGTACTCTTGTATTAAGCCCTGTCAACCCACACTTGGGCAGGCCCATATAAAATGGAGAAGGGAGTGCCAGTAGCTGTGAAGCATATACTTTGACAAAAAAGCTCCGTGGAAGAAAATCAAACACCTTGAAAATTTACTGGGTTAATTAAGCGCTTTTCGTCATCTTCAATGAGGCAACTTCCTCAGATTACATTCTTAAAAAACGAGACCAAATAAATAGTGTAACAACAAATCACATGATCATGCCTGAAAGATGCATTGATATGCGGAAAAGTAGTACTTTTGTTGAAACTTTTTAAAATCTACATTTTAAGTTGCTGCTTGTAATCAACATATACAGCACCACTATTAGCATAAATAACATCACTTCCACCCATAGTCAACATACATAAAGTAAAAAGTCAACAAATATAAAACTATGTACACTTATACCATCTTTATAACCATAATAAAATTGATAAGGAAAATATTTATGTGTAACTAATTGTTCACTCTCTCTCTCTCTAAACTTCTAAGTTTAAAAAAAACATGTTATGTTACAGTGATCATTTAACACAAGTTCAACAAAGACGTAACTGATTGTTCATTTTCTCTCTAAACTTCTAAGTTTTAAAAGACACGTTATGTTACAATGATCATTTAACCCAGGTTCAACAAAGGCGTTCAATCTAATTTGCCATGACAGTTCACATTCTTCAAGTAGTAGGTTTGAAGGGCCACCTCGAATGTTGTGCTGAATTTGGTCTATTGCTTTAAAAGTAAATCTATGTCCTAAATGTACCATACTATGCCTAGCAAGTGCATTATCACTTTTACTTGTGCTGTGTCCTGTGATAATGACATAAGTGTGTTCATAGATTCTGTCTCTAAGTCTACGCTCCATTTTTCCAATGTAAAAAGCTTTACATGAGGAACACGAAGCAGCGTAGACAACCATTTTTGAATTACAGTTCAAATTATATTGTATTTGGTATTTCCTTTTGTTAATGATAAATGTACTACCTGTAGTGATGAGGTTACACATGCTGCAACACCCACAGGTAGACATACCTATAAGTTTATGAACACTCCTATGATTTGATGATTCTAGCATACATTTCAAGCTCATTTCTCTCCTAAAAATTATTCTAGGAACCTCATTAAGTTTTTCTAATAAGGTTTTGTCCTGTTTAATAAGATCCCAGTTTTTGTGTAATATAGATCTAATAAGCATACTATCCGTACTAAATGTAATGATAAAGCTGTATACAAAACCATTGACTGGTTTTTCACTTATTATCCCATTACTGTCCTGGTTACCCATATTACCCCTGGGGTCTATAGGTCCAATTTCGTGTGTGTCTAAGCATTCACTTCTACTTAGGATGGGTGTAATAGACCTGTTGGACCTTTTCAAATGTACTTCATTAATTATTGTTTCAATTAATGACCAAGGGTACCCTCTTTGTTGGAACATTTTCCCAAGTAAATTGCATTCATCAAAAAAGTCGTTATCACAGGACACCATCCTGGTGGCTCTAATCATTTGACCTTTAATGATAGACCGCTTTTGTGGTAAAGGATATGAGCTTGAAAAATGCAAAAATGCATTGCAATACGTGTCCTTTCTGTAAATCTTTGAGGTATACCTGTTGTTGACCTCGTCTTTAACTAAACAAACATCCAAATATTCAATACTGGACACTTGAAAATTAAATGCAAATTTAAGAAAACTAGTTGTACTGTTGAAGTACTCAAGTAAATTAATCGCTAAGTCTGAGTTCCCTCTGAGTACAATAAAAATATCATCAAGAAAATATCTATAGTACATAATATTAGACATATAAGTAGCATTGTTAAAGACATAATTTTTCTTCCAATATGCCATAACAGTATTGGCAAAACTTGCACTGCAGGGTGAGCCCATGGCTACACCCTGCTTTTGCAGGTAAAGGTCATTTTGGAAAGAAAAATAATTGTTGGTAAGAATAATGTCTAACAATACTTCTACTAAATACATTTCTTGACTAGAAGCACTTTTACTGTGAAGAAATAAACTGGCCCATTCCATACCTTCTAAGTGTGGAATTGACGTATAAAGTTCTTTCACGTCTATAGTCAAAAAGTTGTTGTGTTTGTCAAACTGCAGGTTGTTGATGTTGTGTAAGAACGCCCAAGAATCTCTACAAACTTGGGTTTCAGTTAACAAATACTTTTTTAGTATACTGTCCACCACTTTGGCACACGAGTATGTGATAGAGCCACGACCATCAATCAATGGTCTAAAGGGTGGGTTGTTCAAATCTTTGTGAATTTTAGGAATTGCAAATAAGATAGGAATTTTTGGCCATATCATATTCATGTAGTTGTATTGGTTAATGTCAATTTTGGCTTTTATAAATAAGTCATTGATGTAACCATTTATTCGTTTGTAGGCAACATTGACTTCATTAATTGAAGCTGTACTGTAAGCGTCACTATCCAATAAAGCCTGTACTCTAGCAACATAATCTATTGAATCAAACAAAGCTAACCCACCACCCTTGTCAGGTTTGATATCTCTCACATGTAAAGATTTAAACATGTTTAGTGCTGAAACTTCTTTGCGTGTAGTATTTTCTACTCGCAGATTTTTGTTAAATAAACTTTTATAGTTGTTTGAAAAATGTCTCAAATCTAATTCAGTCATAATTTCAAACATGTTTAACGTAGGGTGAAGTGGGGGATTGTAAGCACTAGATACTCGAAAAGAAGAGTTTGTTTCTCCAAAATTACCAAACAAGACTTTCAAATTAAGCTTTCTTACAAACAGCTTAAGATCATTCACTGTTCGAACAATGTCAAATTGACGACTGGGAACAAATGTGTTCCCTTTTGCTAGTAATTCAACTAGAATTGGATCAATTTCAATAGATGAATAATTGAAAATATGAAAGTCACCAGCCTTGTTTTTCACGATAACAACCCCATGTTGCAAATCATGTGTTATGTCCTGCGCTTGTTGTTCCCACGCTGTTTGTTTTTTTGAGTATAGTTGCTGAATTTCTTTGGGATAGCACCAGGGTGGACATCTTTGCGAAAATTTGAGTTGTTTGAGTTATTAGAGTTGCTATTGGAAAAACGTGTTTCTTGTTGGTTATTGTTCCCTTCTTTATTGTTAGAACGAAGACGCTCGCTTTGTCTAACTTGATTTTGTTCAGGGCTAGGAAGAAACTCACCACCCATATTAGTAGGGTTCAGAATGATAATATCATTTCTTCCCTTGCTAGAGTCATTTCTTGTAGTGTTCCCAGCGTCAGTGCTTGAAATCGCTAAACCAACTTGAGCCATAGACGGTTTTAGGTATGCTAGACCATTTTCATAAGCTGCACGGTCCCTATTCATTTTTTTAATTTTGTTAAATTTTAGCCTGTCTAAGAGCTGGTCGATGCTGATAAAGCATCTCTCATACTCATATTTGCATCTGCAAAAGTCAACATGAAAAGTGGGCTCACCTGCGGTGCAAGTTTTGCCAATACTGTTATGGCATATTGGGAGAAAAATTATGTCTTTAACAATGCTACTTATATGTCTAATATTATGTACTATACACGTTTTCTTGATGATATTTTTATTGTACTCAGAGGGAACTCAGACTTAGCGATTAATTTACTTGAGTACTTCAACAGTACAACTAGTTTTCTTAAATTTACATTTAATTTTCAAGTGTCCAGTATTGAATATTTGGATGTTTGTTTAGTTAAAGACGAGGTCAACAACAGGTATAACTCAAAGATTTACAGAAAGTACACGTATTGCAATGCATTTTTGCATTTTTCAAGCTCACATCCTTTACCACAAAAGTGGTCTATCGTTAAAGGTCAAATGATTAGAGCCGCCAGGATGGTGTCCTGTGATAACGACTTTTTTGATGAATGCAATTTACTTGGGAGAATGTTCCAACAAAGAGGGTACCCTTGGTCATTAATTGAAACAATAATTAATGAAGTACATTTGAAAAGGTCCAACAGGTCTATTACACCCATCCTAAGTAGAAGTGAATGCTTAGACACACACAAAATTGGACCTATAGACCCCAGGGGTAATATGGGTAACCAGGACAGTAATGGGATAATAAGTGAAAAACCAGTCAATGGTTTTGTATACAGCTTTATCACTACATTTAGTACGGATAGTATGCTTATTAGATCTATATTACAGAAAAACTGGGATCTTATTAAACAGGACAAAACCTTATTAGAAAAACTTAATGAGGTTCCTAGAATCATTTTTGGGAGAGAAATGAGCTTGAAATGTATACTAGAATCATCAAATCATAGGAGTGTTCATAAACTTATAGGTATGTCCACCTGTGGGTGTTGCAGCATGTGTAATCTCATCACTACAGGTAGTACAGTTATCATTAACAAAAGGAAATACCAAATAAAATATAATTTGAACTGTAATTCAAAAATGGTTGTCTACGCTGCTTCGTGTTCCTCATGTAAAGCTTTTTACATTGGAAAAACGGAGCATAGACTTAGAGACAGAATCTATGAACACACTTATGCTATAAGCACAAGTAAAAGTGATAATGCACTTGCTAGGCATAGTATGGTACATTTAGGACATAGATTTACTTTTAAAGCAATAGACCAAATTCAACACAACATTCGAGGTGGCCCTTCAAACCTACTACTTGAAGAATGTGAACTGTCATGGCAAATTAGATTGAACTCCTTTGTTGAACTTGGGTTAAATGACCATTGTAACATAACATGTCTTTTAAAACTTAGAAGTTTAGAGAGAAAATGAAAAATCAGTTACGTCTTTGTTGAACTTGTGTTAAATGATCACTGTAACATAACATGTTTTTTTTAAAACTTAGAAGTTTAGAGAGAGAGTGAACAATTAGTTACACATAAATATTTTCCTTATCAATTTTATTATGGTTATAAAGATGGTACAAGTGTACATAGTTTTATATTTGTTGACTTTTTACTTTATGTATGTTGACTATGGGTGGAAGTGATGTTATTTATGCTAATAGTGGTGCTGTATATGTTGATTACAAGCAGCAACTTAAAATGTAGATTTTAAAAAGTTTCAACAAAAGTACTACTTTTCCGCATATCAATGCATCTTTCAGGCATGATTATGTGATTTGTTGTTACACTATTTATTTGGTCTCATTTTTTAAGAATGTAATCTGAGGAAGTTGCCTTATTGAAGGTGATGAAAAGCGCTTAATTAAACCAGTAAATTTTCAAGGTGTTTGATTTTCTTCCACAGAGCTTTTTTGTCAAAAGTGTTGTAGTGTTTAAATTTGTTTAAAGTAGTTTTTTGGTTTGCTGTGAAGTATATATACAGTCCTCAACTGTTGGTTAATGGCTGGCATGTATAGGTAAATCTGGCACATGAGTAGCTTGTTAATGTGTTCCCCAGAAATGTCAGTGTGCTGCTAGAAATGTAGGGGGCTGTAGAAATATAACTGATAATATCAGCTGAACACATCCAGATATGTAGATATATAAATATAAATAAAATATATAAATACGTAGCAGTAACATCTGCATCCTGGACAGTTTGTATGTCAGATACAGGTCAGGTATATAAGGAACTAGCAAAACCCATTTCACAACTTAATGGACTTTGCCTAGTGTAATAATACATGTAGGGGATATATACCTGCAGTCAATAGGAATGTAGTGTAAACTATAAGTACATATAAGTTGTTAATGGAGGTATCTTTTTACACCCTACTGTATATGCATAAGCAATACAATTCCACACCTCAATGGGTATGTCTAATCTCAAAACTTTTGTTGGGACATATGTCCTATTGGTTTATAAATATCTGCATTTACTTTGATGCATGTACCCTGTTCAAACACCACAATCTTGGTGGCCTCTTGCCACCAATCAATCCTGCATGCTGTTGGAATGTCCACTGTTGTTCTATATATGCATGTATTATGCTTGCTGTTCAACTGTTGGAACTCTGGTGTGTTTCGTTAATGGGAATATTACTGCATGCTGTTATAACTAACCTGGAATGCTGTTGTCTGTTACCAACCCATATTGTCATTAAATCCTCCTAAACATAGAATGTATGGGAAGGCCGGTCCCAGTGGACCCACCTGTCCCACCTCAGCTGGTGATGGCACCTGGCACCAGCAGGTCCGGTGCTCAGCCTGGGACCTCCTCCTCCATTGGCCCTGTGCCACCTTCGGGTGGAAGTGTTGCAGGGTATGGGGCTCCTCCCCCCATGCAAGCGTGGTTGGAGGAGGGCCACCTATCACCCTCTGAACTGTCCAGGCTGTGGTGCGTAGGGAGATCCAGCGTTCAGTCGCTGATCCTCTACGCCAGCTTGAGGCAAGAGTGGCGTGACTCAGGGGTGAGCCTGCCCCTCCTACGCAGCCCCAGCACAGCCACCCTCTGGGCTGTGAAGGTGCAGTGGTGACTGCCCATGGGTGGGGATCTCAGTTCCACTGTTGCCATCTGTGGGCTCATGGGCTTGTGATTTCCAAACATCCTTCCCCGTCAATGGTGTTCACACACCCCATGTGTCATATTCCACCCCTGTATGCATCTTGTTTGTCTTGTCTGTTTACCTCCCCAACCTACCTCCCCAAATATACCTACTTCCCCTACCCCACATTCCACTCTCACCTGAAAAAAAATAAAAAAATGGGCAATCTGCTCCAACAAAAATATTATGCCCCAAACATAGCTGCCCATTTTGCACACATGTCCGCTGGACAGATAAACTGACATTTAATTGGCAGTACAACATACTTTGTTGTCCTCACCCCTCTCTCAGGGGTGGAAGGTTTCAAATTTCACTCCAACTTTCTAGTATATGCACAGCTGTTGCTGTTAAAGAAATGGGCAGCTATGGACCTTCTCTACACCCATCCTGTACATCCTTAGCTGTTTTCCCTCCTGTCTTTCCCTCTTTGTGCCCCTTTTTCACCACTTTCCTATCTCCCCATTTTCTTTTCTTTCAAAGAAATGAGCACGGGGGTTAGCGGGAGTAAGCACTTTTAAGCAGTCGTTAGCGGGTTTGAGCGAGTGTGCGCTTGTGTGCGCTTAGCCATGTATTGCTAAGCTTTGCGCAAACCCGCGCAAACCTGCTTACAACTGCTTAAAAGTGCCTTAGTCACCCTGCATGTGAGGGCCCTTGTTCTGCTCAGCAGCAAAATAAAACACCACTGCCAGTCCCGAACCCCAGACCTTGGACACACTAGACTGCATGAAGTACCACTAAGCCACAGTAGATATACAGCAGGTTGTTGCTGAAATATATATATCATGCATCAGAATGAGTGAATGTAAAGGAAAGATAGGAATGCCATAACATAAAACCTGTTATGTGGAACTTTACCAGCAGTTGTTGTGGAATTGCATTACATGACTGTGATAACAGAATCAGCCATTCTAGCAGGAAATAATGTTACAGCAGCACTTTACAATCCCCACCCAAATGTACAAAATACCTGCGTATTCAAGGTCCAGCAAGGATGTAGGTAGGCATACTCAGTACTGGAATTGTGCAGTTTTCATGAGCATCCTATGCTAATGTCAACAAAATAAAAAGCACAAACTATGCAGAAGTGAGTACATTAATATTCATAGTACAGCAGTTCACAAACAGTTCATGTGCCAAATGAAAACATCTCAATAACTACGTATGTATGGCAGCTAATTGCATAAGTAGAAAAGAAACTACATACTCCCATGTATCTTGTGTTAGCATTTGTAGAGGTGAGTACAATTCTACACTGACAACTGTGTACTGTAAGTGGCAACATTCAGGTCAGAGTACAACATTCAAATCACTGGCTACATCCCTAGCATCAGATATAAGAAGTATACCAACCTTCTGACTTACACAACGGTGTCCACAGCAAACAAGCATGGTCCCCACTTTGGAAAGCCTACCTGACTTAGCAATTTATAGCATTGGGTTACTATGACAGTGAGTACTGCAAGTACCACACAGCAGGCTGCATGCAATTGCCAAATGGTGGCCACCAATTGGTGCAGAGGCCATCACATGCACATGTGCAGATACCTATAAAAAAAGGCTGTACTTGATGTCCACAAATGCAATCATTTCATTACAGGGACAGAGAGAGAGAGCGAGAGAGAGGGACACAGACAACAGCAACAGAAAAAAAGATATAAAAAAGAAATATATTGAATAAATATATATATTGAAAAAAAAAAGATATATAAATAAAATATATTGAAAAAAAAGAAAAATATATATATTGAAAAACAAATAATATATTGAAAAAAAAGTATATTGAAAAAAAATATCTTGAAAAAAATAAGATATAAACAAAACACATGGAACCGACAAATAAAAACACATACAAAGGAAAGGTATGTAACAGCTATGTATTTACTGGCATGTAGTAGATGTTTTTGAAGAGTACTCTACACAGTTTGAATCATCCATATGTGGCAGCAGTATGTATCTATGCACAGATGCCCTGCATAACTACTGGCATGGAGAAATCAATGTGTAGCTGTGTGCAGTGGGATATGACTGTGACATATGTAGTACAGCATTAAATGTCAAACATCTGATCCATGTTATCTGTGTTCTGTACAGTAGCGTGTACAATGTCTGTTTGGGGGAGTAGCGCATACAGTTATATAAACATGGATGTGGCAGAGTAACAAATGCATGATAGTCATATTAATGTGTAGCTTAGCATTGGCAACAGCTGTACCAGGCTAGTATGCTAATCTAGCATTTGCAGCTATATATACACTCTCTAATATTACTGTGTGCTCACATGTGACACCTGTTCATGTTGCAGCAAGGCCCAACAGGTCAGCCATGAGGTACACGAACTTACAAAAGTGTGGACCTTGTGTGTGTATGGCACACACATACGGAGAGATCTGTCTGTGTCAGATATATTAGCATCTGTACATGTGCATAGAGCAAGGGACATACTGCAACTGTTTGTGAAGGGTGGACATATATATGTTGTTGAAGGTTGTTATGTGCATATTTCTATGTAGGTTGTAGTGTGTGGCAAACAAGACAGCATACAGTGCTGGTATATGACATGTGGTGGTTAAACGCTGTGGGTATGATTCATCAGGTTTGCAGTGTTGCAGCCAGTGAGGCCTGCTAAAGCTACATGGTCTGAGAACACCTTCAATGCATTCCGCACAGCACTGTGCAATATTATGACATAACTATACCTCACAACCTTCGCATAATTGATATCCCCACCATGAAAGGTGAACTGTATATGTGCCCATATGTATATCTATATGTACACCAATGGATGTTTATATGTATGTGTGTGTGTGTGTGTATATATATATATATATATATATATATATATATATATATATATATATATATATATATATATAAAGAGAGAGAGAGACAGAGTCATATTTACTGCAACAGATGCCTGGTGACAAAGCCATGGTCTCAAGCTCAATGTTGACACTGCATTGGCATCCCTTCTTGCAAAAACTCTGTACCCATTAACTACCACATAGGTGGTAGTCTACTTAACACCGAAGGTGTGATAAGAGACCATGGGACACAGGTGGACAGTAGTCTCCCCTTTGATAATCACAGTGCCACACTAGTCATGTCATCTGTCTATGTGGCATACGTCATCACAAAAGGTGTGTCATCCAAGGAAATATAGGTCAGTGTTCCCCTCTACTCATCACACATAAAACCCGTTATAGAGTACAATGCCTCATGTGGTATGTATCTCACAAGACATCTACAGCAACTGGAAAGGACACAGACATACCTCACAAAGAGTAATACCAGCCTCAAACAGATGCCCTATGCAGACCATCTCACAAAACCACAGCTAGACTGTGTCGCATACCGCCTACCCAGAGGTGACCTCTGCCTAACATACAAAGCTATGTCAAACCCAAAGCTGTTGGACATGCTCCACGTAAACAGATCACAATCCCTACGAGCTACATGCTCTAGGGACCTAAACCTTGTGACCTCAATAAACAGCACATGCTGGAGGGATAGATTCCTATCTCAGAGACATCCCATACTCTGGAACAAACCACCTATTAATAGCAAACAAAGCTCCTAATTAGCAGTCGTCATAAATAATCTTGATGATTGTATTGAGATAAGAAATACACCCCGGGAACGACCTCTGTGGCTCTGCTTGACAGGGCCACGTGAAATGAAATTACCTATGTGTCAAAGGCCAGGGTAGCATATGGCTAGACTTCTATAGGCCCTAGGGCCAATAGCCTATTACCTACCTATGAACCAATACACACCCACATGTACGTTTTGCAATAATTGATATGTGAGGTTGACTGAGTGTGATGGTAAATGTGTTGGTGAATGTGTCAGAGTTCTGTATATGTGTGATAGCTTAGTGGGAAACTGTTTCTGTCATGGTATTATGTGTCCTAGCTGTGATCCCAGCAAAAGATGTGTATGCTATTGCTAGGCAGAAAAACCAGTATGCCATACAGTCTGACGTAGTCCCTTGGTGTCAACTGGGGTGTCCCATTGTAGGCTAAAGCAGTACATACATGCTCATTGTGTGTTACTGATGGTGAATCCAACTCCTGTATGAACTGTAGTACTACCTGAAGCTGTATGCCTAAACAGCACAGTATGGTGTATGTCCACATTTCTTGGAACCACTGTTTTGTGTGTTCCCTGTAGTCCTCACAGATTACATACCTCAGGCATAAGGTTTTGTAACTAGTGACACACAGTACTGTATGGTACACAGGTAAAGGTCATCTGGGTTGCCATACTTTTGTGTCTGGTTTGTATGTCTGATGTGTGTGTGGGTATGCCTGTATCATGGCCTTGGTCATATGTGTGTTACAGGATATAAGTGCGTATCTAGCAACATGTATAGTCTAGTACAGCAGTATGCCACCTATATTAACAAATGTGCACATATGTTAGGCAGGGATTTGCCATCAACGACTAGTGTGGTATACTGGTAATACTGTAACTGGACTTTACAATCATTGCAATGGACTACATATTTCTTTATGCATTAGCTTGATATATACCTCCTGTGGCTAGGTGGTGCATTGTGTCGCATACAGTGTGCCATGTACTGTTGTATAGTCTTACATACTGGTTTATCTTTGTTGCTGTGCAAAACATGGTTTGATATATATAGACTGTGCCAGGCACTGTCAGGCAGTTGTGGGTTGAGCACTGATATGTGGTATTGAAAGTGTGTATCCTCTGACAGCCAATAGGTTGCTATATATGGCAGTTAATTGATATCTGTACTTTAGAATGTTAAGTGTGCCACATGACTTGCTCACACATATTGTTTCATTGTCTTCCAGGGTCATGTCCCACCATTGTAATCCCACCTATAGCCCAGCAGACGAGGAACAGATAACCACAAGCCTGGTGCAGCACTATGCCCTGATGTTCTCAAGAACCAGCCAGGACCAGCATGAGCGGACTGCACTCTGGCAAGATCTTATCCGTAGGGTAAATGACATAGGCATGCATAACCAGACAAATGAGCAGGTACGCCATCACTGCAGTGATTTAATTACACATGTCCGGCAGCGTGCATCTGATATCCGTAGACAACAGCTTGCCACAGATGGTGGGGTAGCCATCCATCCCCCCCTCACCAGAGTGGAGGAGCTGCTCCTGAGCCAGGTGGCTCCTGGCCAACAACAACAACAACAACTAACATGTATCATCATGGAGGCCGGAGCCACCCAGCAAGTTGACATGGAGCATGCAGGTAACATGGCATAGCTGTAGACTACTGTTACCTCTATTGGTAGAGCATGCTTATGTGAGATGTGTACTGTGTAGTTAGAAGATGTGGTGCCTAGTGTTGTGCAATACTAATAATTAGGAATATAATCTGTAGGCCTGTGACTGTCAACCATTGTACTACTATAAGATTGCAAACACACAGTAGCAATGCCACAGTTTTTGCCACTGACAAACTGTCTCATATCCTTGTAGGTCCCTCCGGTGTGACAGCAAGGCAGCAGACCCATGCTGGTGTGTTCTACATTTAATATTGGTAATTAAATGTGCATGTCATAGGTGAGGTGTAGGCCATGTACACGTAACACACCTACGCATAATGCATGCTGTACATGTTTGCTGTGAGACTATGCACATCCCAGTAATGTGAGTAGCTGCCTCAAACACATGCAATACACAGAGCATCCCACACAATTGTGGCAACACTGTAGTGGACATTGGATAGGCAGAGTCGATACACATGCACACAACATACACAACTTTGTCATACGCAGTACACGTTAACATGCTACACATGGCGTATTCAGACACCCGCTGTAAGGTCACACTCCAGTATCCCAAATGTCATCCACACAGCACACATAATATACCTGAGGGGTAGAGGCCTCTCATGTGGCTGTGCAACACTCTTCAACACATAACACATTCATGTTAGGCAATGCCCCCTATTGGGCACCTTACAAACCCATGTAACAAATGGCTGTGCAATGGTGACTGTAGCCATGGTACTGCAGTTCCAGTACAGCATGGTATGTGCCGGTCTGGCACACATTAGTAGCCTTGAGTGACCACATGATGCTGCATGATGATGGCTCATGGTACTCCACCCCATCCAATTACAGTGACCACAGTACTACACATAGCATTAACTGCTATGCACTTCAATGTTGTGTGTGTGCAAACATATGCACCTATACACAATATGCATAGCAATCACCATGTGTACAAAGTGACACATATATGTCTTGTAATGCTATTGAGTGTATAGGTCACATACACACTGTGTATGTGTGATGTTTAATGTTGCAGTTGTGTTGTAGCATGCCATGTCATGGCTGGCACTGGCATGTCCACAATATGTCCTACACTCACTATAACCACTGTACAATGGCTATGTTGAGCAATGGTATTCCATCAGGTATACATGCACCACTCATCCTGTGTGCATACATAGCATACATGTGCTAAACCTGTATCCACAATTATCTGCTAAAGACACAGATGCTCTAATCAGAAATGGATATCTATGTGACACACAGATACACATCCAGCCATGGTATGTATACCTGTGAGTGATGGTGCACAGGCATTGCAGAGCTTTTAATACTTGCACAGCAATGTTGTGTCCAAGTACACATTGCATTCCAGGGTGAGGCCAATCACTGAACAACGACACACATGGATCAAAGCCATGTATACTGTTATTAGCAAGGGCTTTCTACACTCGCACTGCATGCTGTTGAGCAACACACGTCCTGCATGCTGACATGTGTGATATAACTGTTTGGCTTGTGATACTGAACCCCACCATCACCCGCTATTGAGTATGTTCTGGATTGCTGGTGGTGTGTGTGTGTGTGTGTGTGTGTGTGTGTGTGTGTGTGTGTGTGTGTGTGTGTGTGTGTGTATGTGTGTGTGTGTCTGTTTTAGTGAGGAGTGCATTTGTGTGCATTTGTGTGCATGTGTGCATGTATGCATGTGTGCATGTGTGCATGTGTGCATGTGTTCGTGCATTCATGTGTTCATGTGTGCATGTGTTCATGTGTTCATGTGTTCATGTGTGCATGTGTGCATGTGTGCCGACATCATGTCAGGTCGTAAAGTGTGTTTCCTGTCTTCCTCTCACAGGTGCTGACTTTGGGATGGTTCACTGTAGCAGGGAAACTGATGTCACTGAGCAGAATAGTGATAATGATGATAGGTGTGTTAAGGCACAGGCATGTTTGCCAGGGTCTGTCATTGGGACACCAATGAACAGTACACAAGTGTCCACCCCATCCATGCACACAGTCATACTGCCAGTACATCCATCACCAATGCACTTAGCTGAGGGACAGCATACAGTCAGCATTGGCCAGGACAGTGTGGTATCTATGGCACATGCATCCCGACACAGCAGCCATACCCAGATGTCTGGAAGGGTACCACATAGGCAGATGTCCAGGGGTTCTCGTTGGAGCATTGCTGCTCATCATGCCACTGGCAGATGTGCCACAAGTCTTACAACCTCATGCATGTTTCAGGCTGTCATGGAGGCACAGGCACATATGGAACGGTACACCAGACAGGGACTAAGGGCACAGAAGGCACATAACACCGCCGTGATTGACAGTATCCGTGACCAAGCAGGTGACATCCGTAATTACACTGAGGTCACTGATAGACGTTGGGGTGAGACATTAGATGTCCTCCGCAATGTCATGTCCATGTGTCAGGACAATGCAGGACGGTTGAGTCGTCGATGTAGATGTATGCCAGCAACATAAGCAGCTGGCAGTCACCACAGACGTCCCTCAAGTCACAGCCGCTCCCGTAGTGCCAGTACCAGCCCCAGCAATGTTGGGGGTGGGCTGTCCATACAACGTCCTAGAAGACCAAGTGCACGTGGCTCTGGACAGTCCCAGCAGGGACCTGGGTCCAGTGTACATCCATCTACCTCTGGGGATAGTACCCAGTCTGGCTTAGTACCTGATAGTGTCAGTAGCACCCCTGCCAGCCACAGGTACCGTATCCATGGCCAGAGACGGTGATCTGTAAAGCCTGGCAGGTACAGTCTGTGGCTGTCCCACAAATACCCGTATATGGCAGCCACATGGTGGAACTGTGTGCATGCAGACACACACACACATAGATCAGACATCTAGGGCTAACACATACCTGCATACATTACATCAACATTGGCCCATAGTAGTACTCTTGGCCCTCACACACACACACATACATG
The DNA here is from genome assembly GCF_019279795.1 of Protopterus annectens. Lineage (NCBI taxonomy): Eukaryota > Metazoa > Chordata > Ceratodontiformes > Protopteridae > Protopterus > Protopterus annectens. The sequence continues at coordinate 1,970,933,281 of NC_056733.1, forward strand.
TCGATTGTATGGCTCACTGTAGGCCTCTGGCAAACCAACAACACACCCTTTGCATATGATGAAACCTGTGCCACCTCCTGTCATCTGTAACATTGATGCAGGAACAGGCTACCATGGTGCTGATGCACAGGGTGACTTTATAGCAGTATAGCAATGTTAGCATGTTGTCAGCAGTAGAGTGTAATGATATGCTTGAAGGTGTAGCTGAGCAGGCATGATGCATTAAAGCTATGATTGTCAATGTAGTATTGTTTACACCAGGGTTAGTTCCAATAGTGTATTGTCTGCCCACGTGCCACTTGGCAGATGTGTGTAGTATTGGCAGCATGTGTTAGAGGGTGGATAGTATGTGTGGGATGTGTGTAGCACAGATTTGCAGGTTTACATTTGTGAACATGGTGGACACATAGGCAGGGTGACATGCCCTGTATTACACAGTAACACTCCATAGTTTCTATTGGTGGCCAATTTGCATTGTACTACACACATTTCGGAGCTTGACTACACATGTGTGTATGACATGGTTTGACACTGTGCTGTGGGTGATACTGTTACTATCTGTCATTGTTTTGCATTCTGGTAGTATACATAACTTCAACAGCCTGACCATAACCAATCGTTAGATGATGTCTTGACAACTGACACACAGATGTAGGACACACAGTAACATTTGGATCCTTCAGGTACTATACTATGCCAGTAACCAGTGGTATTCACCTGCACCCATTACTGAGACCACTCCTGTTTGGCATATAGCTCTCTTAGGTACAAGCAATCACAGTAGGGATATGTCTGTCCACGTCTGGTAATGCATACTGTGGCCTATAATGCATTCTCCAGATGACACACACACATCCTCCACAAGGGTATCATACAGACAGATACCTGTTGTCAAACCCATGTTGTAAAGCTATAAGCCAACCAAAGCATAGTGATCCACCTTTACAGAACATAGTATGCCTACAGTACCACATGGGTAGTAGCCACCAACATGATGAACACGTACCGTGTACATGCAACCAAGTGTTACATCATCTCTCCTTTGATAATCACATTTCCAAAGGTATTTTGAAATACCTTGGTGGATCACATAAGCAATAAGGGGTCTGCATGCATATCCACAAAGGTTGTTGTACACCTATAATGAATAGCCATCATTGACAGACTTTGCTGCATTTGAACAGGTCTGACATATACCTCGGCCATAAATCCTCACTCACACAATTCAATAGAAACCGTAATGAGTGTGTGTGACACGGATGACCTAGGCCAGGGATCACTGCAGTGGCTGGCCTTGTCACAAGCATACATATGTGACCTAAGGTCTGGAAAGCAGCAGCACAGTCTGGCAAGGACGACAGATGTGTTCTTGGAGAAAGTAGGGTTCCCACACATGCAATAATTGAGGTAACCTGTACGTATATGTATTTGCCACACAGCTACCTCACATGTGCAATGCATACTGATATGTCATACAGTAGTAAAAGCAAAACCCATAACACATTGGCCAACAGTATCGCACACACACTTGTCAAGTGCAGTATTCAAACCCATACCTAACTACTTCATGATACTAGAGGAGTATACATTAACACGACATGCTATACACATTACTGGGAGTTTTTGTTTCAACAGGTATATTTGTAGGATGGTGACATCATCAGACTTGACAAAGGTAAGTATACCACTTGTAAGGTGTTCTACTACTCTCCAAAAAGGTTGCTCCTCTTCAAGGTGATTACACACAAACACACAGTTGTCAAGTGCAGGATTCAAACCCCTACCTAACTACTTCATGATACTAGAGGAGTACACATTAACACATCGCACTATACACATTACTAGGAAGTCTCTTTTCTACAGGTATATTTGTAGGATGGTGACATCATCAGACTATACAATGTGGGTTACATTAGGTGACATTAGGTGGGCTACATAGAAGGAATGTCTAAACACTTTGGCCATGTGATCATCAAAGGAGAGTTTACTGTCTACCTGTGTCCCCAGGGCCATAATGACTTTCTCCGTACATACTGGATTACCACCTATGTGGTAATTTGTGTGCACTTTGTTTTACCCAAAGAGGATGACTGTGCATTCTTTGGCATTCAGCTTGAGGGCATTGTTTTGACACCAGGTATCTGTCTCTGTAAGACACTTTCTGGAGGATGTCTGTGTCAGCCATAGAGTCGATTATGGACCACAGTTAGCAGTCATCTGCAAACCTGTTCAGCCATACACCTCCCATGCTTGCCTGTACCTCTGAGCAGTATCTACTGAACAGGTGGGGTCCCAGGACCAAGACCTGTGGGGTGCCATTTGTGACTGGCTTAGAGTCGGATATGGCACCCGCAACTCTGAACATGTGTGTTTGATCTGTGAGCCACTTGGCCACCCATCCTGTGATATAGCTGTTAATGTTCAAGCTTGTACACTTGTCCATGATGACAGAGCGGGGAATGGTGTAGAAAGTCCTTAGTGAGGTCCAGGTGGGCTGTGTGGACTACTTTCACCTCCATCTATGTCCTTGGTAACTGTTTGAAATAAGTCAACTAGATTTAGGAGCCAGGATCTGCCTTTAACAAGGCAAAGTTGTGTAGAGTCCAGTGTCTGGAGGTCTCCAATGTCTCTGTTTATGGGTTCTATGACAATTTGCTCAATAGGTTTGTAGACCAGGCTGAGTAGACATATAGGGCAATGGTTTCCAGGTTCTGTTGTGGCACCCCCTTTGTGGAGCTGGATGACTGTTAGTGTATGCCATTCTTTGGGTACATAGCCTGTGGTACGCTTGAGTCTGGACAGTGAATGTAGGTGAGGGTGTAGTTCCTTTTGGGCCTAGTGTAAGACGCAGCCTGGGACACCATCCAGTCCCATTGATGCTGTGTTCTTAGCTTTGGAGAGGGCTGTATTTACCTGCATGTCCATGATGTCTGGGGCTCTGCATCCTTCTGTGATGAACACAGGCCCTTTTGGGGGTGATGGGGGGGAGTTTACACTGAACTTGTCCCCCAGGATGTGGGCAATGAAAGTTGGTTCAGTGTATTTCTTGCCATTTTTCAGTAGCTGACAGCATATTTAAAGTTGACACCTACATGTCTGATATAGCTACTGAAGGCTTTGTGGTTGTTATTCTTACATTCCTTGGCTATTTGTCTTATGAAACAGTCCTTAGATTATTTTATGAGCGATCATTGTTTCTTCCTAATAATGATGAGTGATGCCTTTCCTTTAGTGAAGTTGGCTCTATCATGTGTTCGTTTCCTCCTTCTGATGTCTAGCTTATTTATGGGCAATGACCACCTGATTGTGTTCTTATTTTTTCGAGGAGTGCATCTTGGTTTTATTTGTGATGTCTCCTTCCATGCATCCCTGTAGATGCTTATAGGATGCACTTGTAAATGATTTGGCAGATTGTATACCATTATCCTATAGCAAGAGGTCTTTGGAACGTTCCACTTTGGTCTTGGGAAGTGTGCAGTTTACTTTTGAAAATGTCTTCACAGTGGTTTCATTGACTGGGGGGGGGCAGGATGTGGATGTCCAGTGTGATTACTTTATGATCTGATATTACCAACGAGGGGTTTATCTCTGTTGTGGAACACTGGTACCCCATGTTGGTGATGATCATGTCCAGTATGTTGTCACCTCTAGTGGGCATAGTGACCAGCTGTTCCAGGGTGTTAGAGTTTTTAAACTATAGGAAACATTGGGAAAAGGATGTTGTACATGAGTAATTCTCCCACTCAATGTTTGGGTAGTTGTAATCTCCTCATATAATGGTGTTTGAAAGGACCTTTATATTTTCCACTGTTCTCAGGAATACTGAGTGCCTTCCTGAGCCAAGGTAGGTGATCTGTAGCAGGCTACAATCTGATGAGCAGCTTTGCCCAATGTTAGTTGCACTTGAATGGTCTCCAAGGCCTCATGCTGTGCCACTAACCTGAAGGTGTGGGGATCCATAAGGTAAATGGGTACACCCCTTCCTTTTGTATTTCACTCGTGGTTTTGGGTCCGAAGGTCAGATGGATTGTGAGTGTTTTACATGGAGCATGTCCAACAGCTCTGTGTTTGACATAGCTTTGTATGTTAGGCAGTGAACACCTCTGAGTAGGTGATATGCAAGGGGGTACGGATGGAGCATTTTGAGATGGTCTGTGTATGGCATGTATTTCAGGCTGCTAATGCTCTTTGTGAGGTATTGCTGCAGGCTTTCCAGTTGTTGTAGTTGTCTTGTGAGATACATAGCAAAAGTGGCATTGTACTCTATTATAGTTCTAGTGAGTGATGAGTAGAGGGGAACAATGTCCTCTTCTATTCTGCATGAGACACATTTTATGATGAGGTGTGCCACATAGGAGGGTTTCCTGACTACTATGGGGATGTGATTTTCACAGTTGTGTCCACTGTCCACCTTTGACCCAAGGTCTCTTGAAACACTTTCAGTGTTAAGTATACTACCGCCTATGTTGTAGCTCTTGGCTACAGAGATTTTAAAAAATTGGATGACAATGCACCTTTTGGCATTGAGCTAGAGCCCATGGCTTTGACAACAGCCATCTGTCTCAGTGAGGCCCTTTTGTAGGATGTCCACATCTTTAGTGTTTACAATTATGGCTCCTAGTTTGCAGTCCTCTGGAAACTTCAGTAGCCACAGACCTTCCATGTTAAAGTTTACTTCAGGGAAGTAGATACTAAACAGGACAAGACCCAGGACTGAATCCTGTGGTACTGCACTCGTCACTGGTCCAAAGTCATACATGGAGTCTGCTACTTTCACAGTGTGTGTTCTGTCAGTAAGCCTGTTGGCAACCCATCTTGTGACATAGCAATTTATACCTAGTTTAGTGGGTTTATCTATATCTCCAGAGTGTGAGGTGGTGTTGTAAGCCGTGGCAGGATCTACATAGGCTGTGCAAACCACCTTACCCTTGTCTACGGTTCTGGTGACTGTTTCAGTATCATCTATCAGGTTTAGGAGACATGATCTGCATTTTACAAACCCAACATGGTTGTGGTCCAGGGTTTGGGGATTACCAATGTAAATTTTTATAAGTTGTATGATCATACATTCCATGGCCTTGAAGAGCAGGCTCATCAGGCTAATGGAGCACTAGTTCCTGGGGTCCGTGGTGTCTCCACCCTTGTGTAGTGGGATAACCGTCAATGTGCACCATTTAGCAGGCACAAAGCATGAGGTGAGGCTATGACTGCACATGATACGTCAGTGTGGTATCTGTTCGTTCTGTGGTTTGTGTAGAACACAGCTTCGGAAGTTATCTGGTCCCATGGCTGCTGTGATACTGGCTTTGGAGAGTATTTTTTACCTGTGCAGCCATGATGACAGCAGCTTTGCAGTCTTCCATTATAGAGATGTGCTCTTTCATGGGTGAGAGGGGGGTAAACTTAACACTGATCCTATCTGCCAGGATGTTGGCAATATCAGTTGGGTCTGTATATTTAGTGCCATTGAGATGTAACTCAGAACAGATCTGAGTGTAGCCATGACATGGACCTGTCTGTTGGGCAGAGATCTCCTGAGTAGACAGTATGCAACAGAGTACAGATTGAGTTACATTCAGTCTTGTTGCATGGGGCAACTGTTTGAGGCCAGTAATCCTCTTGTTAAGGTACTTCAGTGGTCTTTCTGGCTGCTGAATGTGCCTAGTCAGATTCATTGCAAGTGTGTTGTGTTACTCTCTGATGGGTCTGATGACTGCTGAGTAGCGGGAACCTCCTTTGATCTACATGCACAGACCTTGACAATTTTTGTGAACACATAGCATGATTTTCTGACCACTTTGTGAATGTGTTTCTGGAAGTAAAGATGACTATCCACATTTGTCCATAGATCCCTAATTATCACATCCGTATTTAGCCTGTGTGTGTGAGCATGCCCAGTATGACCTTTCAGTATGTTGCTGCCTGACATTTGCTTCATTTATTTAAGTGTGTGAGCATGCCCAGTATGACCTTTCAGTGTGATGCTGAATGAAATCCACTACATTTGTTGGAGTGTGTGAGCACGCACGGTATAGACATTTATACTATATGTGTATGGAAAATCTAGTTGTATTTTTACAGCAGGGCTCACCTTTGTTTCACAGATCAACAGGGATCATGCTGTGCCTGCAGGGCTTCCATGAGACACTTTGCATAGACTTATCAACATTTCTACATACAGGGGGGACAGCTATTCTTTGTACATTTCTACCCGGGGGCACACCTGATTGTTACTGTGGGTGTACATAGGATAAGGGTTTCACCTGACACTTATACACATTTGCTATGCCTGCACTGCTATGTACGGTACACCATTTCAGTCTGCACTGTTGCCTATCTTACTGGCTTGAGGCATACTACTGTACTACAGATCCTAGCATCCAATGTCACATATATTAGATTGCGACTTCATAGCCTACACAACCCACATCACACCGCCTGGCCTGATGTTCTCTGTCTGCATAGGCCTGTGGGGAGGTTACCCATATGCCTCTTTAGGGGCATGATACAGCATTTCTTTGTGTTTGCATTAGTGTACAATAGTCCTGCTGTGTCTGTACCACTGAACTGCTATCATGGCTTAGTAGTTCAGTGCTGTGACTATAGTGCACAGTATCCTGGGTTCGAGCCCTGTCACTGCTTTTTATTTTCATGCTGGGCAGACCAGACTGCTTAAGGAACAGTAAAGCAAATATGAGCATGTTTACCTGACTTTGCTCAACTTTGCCCGACCTTGCCCAACATTGCTCAACATTGCCCAATGTTGTGCTAGTTAGCACGGGCAATTTTGTTTACATATACTAAATATTGGTAAAAGCTGCTTAGCACTGCTTTATATTGCTTAAAACATGGCAATCATGCCTCAGGGTGGTGTTGCAGGGCTGCCTATGTCGGATGCACATACTACACTCCCTATACATGTTTGAAAACAGGTAGTGTCAAGTTAGGCATCCCTTTTATTTTATGTGCGAGTCAGAGAGAGGTATCATTTCCAGGGTTCCTACTAAGCCAGTGTATGCGCTATGCGTTGCCTCTCTGCCAAGGCCAAGGCATACTGGGCACGCCTCCTTATGCCTACTGGGGCAGGCTCAGGTTGTTCCTCCTCCGAGTCACGCTGTGCCTGTGCAGGCCTTGGCAATGGTGGGGGGCTGTTTGGCCCTGCTCCATGCTGTTCCTGCTGCAGCTGTTTTCGCAGGATCATATTGCGTAGCATGGCACATACCATGACAATTTGGGTAGATGTAGTTGGTGAGAACTGCAAGGCTCCACCAGATGTGTCCAGGCACTGGAACTGTGACTTGAGCATCCCAAACACACGCTCGATTACATTTCATGTTTGTGTGTGTGCCTCATTATGGAGTTCTTGTTTAGGTGTGTGTGCATTTCTGATGGGTGTCATCAGCCATGGCTCCAGTGCGTATCCAGCATCCCCCACTAGGTGACCGTCAGGGATGTCCCCATTGGCAAATGTCTGGTACAGCTGCGTCAGATGCCAGATATGGGAATTATGGTAGCTTCCAGGGCAGCCAGCACACACATTCAGTATTATGCCCTGGGCATGGCACATGACCTGGCAGTTGATGGAGTGGAAGCCCTTGCAGTTCATGTAGGCCCTACCCTGCTCACCAGCTGGTGCTTTGATGTGTATGTGCGTGCAGTCAATTGCACCCACTACCTCAGGATATTCCGCTATTTGCTGGAAGAGATGCATATTGCTGGCCAATACCTCACGGGAACTGGGGAAATATACATGATCACCGACATGTGCTGACATGCCATTCAGGATCTGGTGCACTACCCTGGATGCTGATGCCTGTGAAATCCCCATCATATCACCAGTTGGTCTCTGGAAGATACCTGTTGCTAGTATTCTTAGGCCAACATATACCTTAGTTTCCACTGGGATAGGTTCCCCTCTGTTGGTTTTGTGTGTGAGGCGTGGCCTGCACAGCTCAACAATTTGCTGCAGGAGGTCTCTGTCCACTCTATAGCGCTCCACTATCTCCAGCTCATGTAGCCCCTGGTAGGTTACCCTGGGTCTGTACACTCTTCTCCCTCTCCTCACTGTGGGTTGCTCAGCAGCATTCACAATGGCACCACCCTCAGCATCTTGTACATGTTGCCTTATAATAGCAATGGCAGCCCCTAACATTTTTTTGTTTCAGTTAAGCTTTTTAAGTTTTCACTTCTCTTTATAGCTGCAGTATTTCTGAGAAAAACATGGGGGAATGTTGTTTGCAGAGTTTTAAGTGCTGGGCTGGGCTAGTGTACTGCCTGTGTAATTGGCTGATTCTGACTGATTTCACCTGGCAGCTTTGCTAGTTCTCCTTGGTTAAGTTCCTACTACTTCTTTTCTTTCCTTTTCCCTTTCTGTTTCCAAAGGGGACAGCGTCACGCAAACAAGCGCAAACAAGTGCACACGAGCACACACACGTGGACACAGGCTTACACTGGCTTAGGTGGGTGCACATACGCGCACACAGGCATAGACAGCCTTACACAGGCTTACACGGGTGCACACGCGCACACAGGCTTAGATGGGATTACAGGTGCACACATGCGCACACACAGTGTAAACATCTTTGCAAGAAACTTTAGTGATAGCCACGGCATACACCTTCGGTTTCTGGGTTTCAGTTATGACAACTGTAGACACGCCTCTTCCAGTACTGAGTAACTTACAGCAAACACATGCCACTCTGATCCAATAAGCTTACAGTCTTTGATACATTCCCCCCTCATGATGTCACCTATTTTCTACTCTGTTACTCCCCTAATCCTACTCTTACACTCTAGGGACATGGTTCACATGGCAAAGAAAATTGAGATTCACTATCCCTATCCTCATTTGTATAGGATTGCCTACTAATGCTATGGTTACATCTCTCAGACTGAGCTTCCCCCCTTAGCAACCACTACTCAGTAGCCATGTTGTCTACAGCCTGCCATTCATGGCAGAAGAATATTTTTAATAAAATGCCTATTTTTGGCTTTTATTTTTTTTTCTGGTTTTAAGAGCGCCACACGTTTGTGCGGTGCTGTGCTATGCTTAAACATCGGAGATCAGGGAAAAATTTTTTTTTTATTATTTTGCAACAGATAAAAATGCCAATGGCCTTATATTTGGCCATTGGCATGCTTCCTCAACTGAATGCATCCTTTATTTGGAGCTGTCATAGCTCCGTTTTGCTATTTGCAGAACTGTACTCCGTTACCAACGGAGTACATTTCTGCAAATAACACTACTCTTACTCAGACAGGTTAGTGTTTCCTGGATCGCAAATTTACCTCATTTGCATAGCTTTCAGCAGCAAATGAGGTAATTTCAATAACCTAACACTGCCTGTGCATGAGTAGTTTTAGGAGCTCTCTTGCACGCCCCTGCCGGCTGTTCCTGGATCGCTCGGCAGACATATTGGCTGTCTGGAGTCTTACAATACTCTTAGACTCCATGCAAGCCTTCGTGAATCCGGCCCTAAGTCTAACTTATTTTTTATTATGTTCCTTTGTTCATATTTTCAGTCTCTTCTGTATGTTTATTTCTATCACTCTTTTCCATCCTATTTTTCCTTGTCTATAACTTACTTAGTGTCTCTGCAACTAAAAAGTGTGTAAAATATAAAATGTATGATGTATTAGCACACTAATGTACTATTACCATTATTTTTCTTTAGGTTCAGTTTATTTTCAATTTGTCCTGGGTTTTTTTTGTTCTAATTTTCTTGTTTACAAATTTTTGTTACTTTTCTATAAGATTTAAATTACTTCTTTTACCTAATTTTGTACATATTGGGGCATTCCCCCCTGGGCCTCCACAGAAAATGGGCCTTTGCCCAGTCGGACTATCTTGGTCATCAAAAATAAATAAATAAATATAAATAAATAATCTGGAGTCATGACAGTGGTACAAAACCCTGTGTTTATCCCCTTTGATGGGTATGTGCATGTCAGAGGCAATGCATATGTCTGAGGCTGGGTGAGTTGAGGACATAAAAGGAACCTAGACAGGCCTCACTCTCACAGATAAGCTGCCCTGCAATGGTGATATTGTGGTCTGGGAGTGTACCTTCTCGGGGGTCTGTGATGTAATGGGGCTGACCATTGCTAGTGTTGTGGACAGTCCCACTGTGTCACTGGACTGTGCCATGTATATGTTGCCATCATTGTCAGCTACAGGACAACTGTTAATATCAGGAACATGCTGTCTTGATGTGTTGGTTCCACCACCAACAGAATCTTTGAAAGCATGAAGACATGAATATTTTGGAAGCACTCAGACATATGCCTGCAACCCCTCCTGCATGGAATGTATACTGGTAGTCAACTCTACATTTGTATGTTTTTTAACTTTGTAATTTTTATTGTTTGACATCTAATTCAATTTTCAGCAATACTGTATTATGTAGACATTTTTACATATAATATACATTTCTTATGGTACTCACAACCCTAATACATGTCATTTGTATCTTAATTCAGTTCTTGTGTGATTCATACCTGAGGTATAAACAACAAACCCCCCCCGCACACACACCATTAGCTGAGATATGACCTTTCTTCCTCAAATATCAATCACCAAATACAAAGTTCCATGAATTTTCATAAAACTACCCCCATTTGGGTATGGTGTACATTACCTCTGACAATCGCTATACCTGCACTTACTACTAACAACTCCTATTCCACTGTAGTTACCATTTCTTCTGTTGCATCACTCACTCTTCTCACATTATTTGACCAGTTAACCCATCACATAACCCCCCATCACTTATTCTTGTCAGCCACTGTGCATGCCCTTTTCATAATTTCGGCATCCAGGTCCTTGCTCCTCTTTCTGTATAAACTCTAGACTTTCCCCTTTCCATGTCCTAGCTATCATCCTTCTCACTCCCTGGAGAACAGCTGAAGTTCTAGTCTTTCATCTCTAGTCCATCCTCTGCTTACACACACCCTAAAAAGATATATACCACTTTGATCTGGTGTCTTCTTTCCCAGTAAACTACTCCATATTTCTTTTGTGCCCTTCTGTAATACTACATCCTCCCGACATTTCCACCACATATACATGTGATCAGCATTTTTCCCCCACATTTCCAACATTTTGTGGATGGTTATCATCCTTCTCAATCTATCCTTACAGGTGTTCTGTACCACCTATGCACCATCTGTCTACACTGATCCTCAATAGGACCAACCTCATTTCACAGCCTTGTCATTGCTAATATACCTTCCCATAAATATTCTTTAGCCCCTATCACATCCTGTTTATTCCACTGATCCCTCAGCTTACCAAAATGGTTTCCTAACCCAATTCAAGCATACCTTAGGTCAGTGGATGGTGAATGCTGGACCACCCATGCTCAAGCCTATATATATATATATATATATATATATACACACACACACACATATATAAATATATATATATATATATATATATATATATATATATATATATATATATGGTTTACCACCGCATAACTGAACACACGGCAGTCAAACCCAACAATGATAGATTCTGGTAACCAAATTTTTGCATGTTGAACGGTCAGAATGTTGTAAAACCACGAAATGCGACATTTTTGACCACTCTACATCCAAAACGAGTGCTAACATGAGTCACAAAGGGGGTGCAGGTTTGCAATTTGATACAGTTGCATTCGGCAATGTCCATATTTTTAGCACTCCTTTCGGTCATCAGGGCTCGACCATCCGTTTGTCGGTTATGTGGTGGTATATATATATATATATATATATATATATATATATATATATATAGATATATATATATATAGCTATAGATATATATATATATATAGCTATAGATATATATATATATATATATATATATATATATATATATATATATATATATATATATATACATATCTCTTAAAATAACTCTAGGGCATTTAAACTTGTCAGATGCTTTTGGGAAGTGTGGCTAGGCTTAAAACAGCCCACAGGAGTCATTAGCCTAGTAATCACCTATGAATCTGAAAGCACATTCATAATATACCTCCTCTCCCAGCTGCCTGTAATGATTCAAATTTTTCCCTTTTTTTACCCAGCTCAAATTATTTCCCAAAGCTAGGCCTACTTCATAATTTAATATTTCTCCTTTGGAATCTTTAAGCTTTTCCTTGTTCTTATATTGACTATTCTGAATACTCTGATTACTAGCTATAACAATCCCCCATACAACAGCCAATCTCCTTTTTGCAAATGATCCCTCATAACTCAATAATTCTTCTGTCTCCTTCATCTATAACTTACAGTCTTACTGTTTAACAACCTATGAATCATGTTGTCAGTAACATCCTCTTCCTTTCTGTCTTTCCAGTTCCCATCTTCCAGCCTTTTCTCAGGCAGCCCATGCCAAGTTTTCATTTTTTAAGCCTCTGAGCATTTGCACAATATTTATAGCAGCCACATCTTCTTCTTCTCCTTTTGGCTTTTCCCTTAGGGGTCACCACAGTGAAACAACAGTTCGCAGAAACATTGGCAGGGGAACTTTACAGTGTTGAGCTGCCAGACCAGTACCCAGCCTCCCACAGAAGGCACACGCATACACACACTCACACCTAGGGCCAATTTAGAGTGTTCAATCCACCTGCAGCATGTCTTTAGAATGTGGGAGGAAACCGGAGTACCCAGGGAAAACCCACTCGAATGCAGGGAGGACATGCAGACTCCACACAGAAGGCACCTCAGACAAGAATTGAACTGGAAAACCTCTTGCTGTGAGGTGGCAGTGCTGACCTCTGCACCACCATGGCCGCCCCATTCATAGCAGCCACATATTACCTGAAATTTACTATGCCCCATCATACCACTTTCCTATGAGCCCTAAGCCTGGCCTTCAGTTTTCTTCCTTTTTTGTTGTACCACACAAATCTGTCACATACCAGCTGGATAACCCCTATAATCTTAGTTAATGGACTAATTTATATATGCCATCCAAAATACAATACATATGGCAGAATCATTGTATAAACTATTTCTATTCTACCAACAAGTATGGAAAATCTACCCTTCCATCTGCCTAACATTTTCTCTACCGTTGTTTTCAGCTTCACCCAGTTCTGGTTCCTGGTCTCAGTTAACATTTTGTATGCTTTAAGTCCCAAGCACCCCAATCCATCTTTTCAGGAAGTGTGGGACATCCCTCCATCTGATTTGAATCACCACAGACTTTTGTGGTTAGTAACAGAGCCCAGACATACTCACAAAATTACTGAATGTCTCTGATATCCCTGGTAATTATGCAACAAAATACTCAAGCAGCATCATACAGTCATCTGCCAATAAATCTATGCTGCTCTTTTTCCATTCATTATGCTGCCTCACCCACTTTTCCTTTACTCTCTGCAGCAGGCATTCAATGACAATTAAATATAATCCTGTTAATAATAGACAATGATGACGTGTTGACTGTTATCACCAGGATTATATTTAATGGTGATAACAGACAACACTGGCATGTTTCTGTTTCTAATGTTATTTCTTCTATATGTCACCCACTGATATATAAAAACAATTCTGGGGCTTTTCACTCTTTTCAGGAACTGACCATCTCCAATGGCCTTTTGTAAAGTATACAGCATTAATTCCCATGAGACATAGTTACATGACTTCCGGATGCCCATTAACACAATTCTTTCCTTTCCTTGGTCCTTTTCTTTATCCCGCTCCACAGTACGGCAGTTCCATGGATGATCTAACTTTAGTGAACTCCACTTGCCCTTCCCCAGTTACTCAAGAAGAACTTTTTCTAATCTTGCCCTCAAAATATGAGCAAAGACTTTGGTATCTACATTGCATAAAGATACTGGTTAAAAGTTTTTGACATTGTCTCTTTCCCCTTGTGTCTATGCAATACAATTGCTGTGACATCTTTCAAAGAATTACTTAATCTCAGTTCTTTGATGACATCATTGAACAAATCTGTTGAACCACTCACCTGAAAAAATGCACTTGTGTAGAAAGCAGTGGGGTATCTACCTGTCCTGCTTGCTTCACCCCCCCCCTCACTTCAAGCCTCAGTTACCTTCCTCTTTCCTATTAGCAAATGTATTCTTTGTTGTTCCTTTGCATTCAATACATATCCTTTCCATTAATATTCCACTGTAACTTGGGGGTTCAGCCTTTTGTAAAACGTGATGTAATAACATCAAAACTGTGCCCTTATTTACTCAACATGCATGGGCATGTGTCTCCCCTTTCATCTTACACTGAACTGATCCAGGCCTTCTTTCGTTGATCTTTCAGGATCCACATCAGCATCTTGATGTCAATCTCTCTCCTCACTCATCAACTTGCCCTTCTTCTCACCATCTCAGCTTTTATCTTGGATTCCTCAAATTCATTTAGTCTGCCCTATTTATATCCTGGGCTTCTTCTTCTTCTTGTATAGCATTTTACAACTTTCTAACCCTATCTTCCATAGCTATTACTTCCTGCACCCTTTCTTTTCTCATTTTTCCTTTTCTTCCCATAATATTAACCATCTAGCCAGCTTTCATCTCATTTTATCTCATCCCCTTCATGGATTCTCAGTATGCCTTTGAAGTATTTATTGAAGTCTGCAGTCTCAATAACCATATCCTGTGCCCATTTTAATATAATCGTTCATCATCCAGTTCCCTGGAATTCATCTCCACCCACCTACTCTGTGATTTCCTAATTCTCAGCTCTTAACAATAGCATGATCTAATAATAATTCTATTTGTAATAATCCAGTTTGTTAACCAGGTGAGCCAATTAGACACACAGTCCATTTTCAGGGGCAACCTGGGAGCAATGTCTGGCTTTAAATTTTAATTTAGTAAAGCCCTCACACACTAATGAATGCTTATACAATGCATTATTCTCATTACATTGTGAAATAGCATAAATGTGTTCATAAATTTGTCTTCTGAACACCCTTTCAGTTTTACCTATGTAGTAAAAAGAACAATTGTCACAGACAGCGAAAGAAATCAGACCTTTAGTAGAACAGTTACCTTGCCTCAAAACAATATTTGTTTTAATCCCTGGTAGATTAATACTTTTCCCTTCTAAAATAGATTTGCATTATTGGCAATGCCCACACTTAGTGAGGGATTTACTAAATTTAAATTTGGTATACTGGAGATAGTACAGCAGAGTACAAGAGATGGGTGGTGGGAACTTAACATTGAAAGATGTGAGCTTAAGTGGCAACTACATTTAAATGTTATGAAAGAACCTGGCATTAATGACATGGTCTCTATTTTACCTATTTTAAAAAGTAGAGCATTGACAAGGTAACATACTTTTGTGAATCAATTGTGAGATATTATATGATGAAATTATGAAATGTGTTTTTAAGGTTTTGTAATTGTTTAATTAATTAATTAACAGGGGTATTTAAAGAGAAATGAATGACGGGTCATTATTCTGATGAAGTCACAGTATCTTACTGAGATGAAAGCGTTTAATAAAATTGATCGTCTTTATATAGCTTCGATGTTTGAGTTACCTGTTCTAGTATTTCTGATTTCCTGGTCTGGTCGGTTTGGACTCATTTTGTTACCCTGTTGGATGTTCAAGTGTTTTGGAGATGGTTACTTTGCCTTTTGAATTACAACTCCCTATAATTACTCTCTTGTCTTGTTTCTTTAAGACCTACAACTTCTGCATTGGGTCCATAAATGGAACAGATGGCTATTCCTAAGTTCCCACTTAACCATCTACCTTCCTCATCTTTGACTATCTTCAGTGCCTTCAGTTGTTCTTTGGAACTGCTTAGAATTCCTACTCCATTTCTACCACATCTTTTTGCTCAGCTTGAAGCCAACCACTTATAACCCTTCTTTTATGACTTTCATAATTCTTGAGATTCTAACTTTAGCTCTTGTAGAAAAAGTAAACCAAGCTCTTACCTGTCCATGAATACTCCTTCCCTCTTCATTGGATTGCTAATTCCTACAACATTCCAGGTTGTTATCCCCTGCTGCTCTTGTGATGCTGGGCCCCAAGGGCCTTTGGGTAGGTAAAGTTCCAACAAGACTCCCCCACTCCAGCAGGTTAAGCCACTGGCTATCGCTACCACCAAAGCTAGTTGCTGCCAAGCTCAGTATTCCTTCCACCTGAAGATTCAACACCTGCCATCTTAAGTTTGTCTGAAAACATATTCTTTTTGTTAAAGTCCCTAAACTGACTAATATAGGGCTAGATTCAATAAAGCCTACATGGTGCACTAAAACAATGTGCATGTCATGCTGTTGTTTATTCAGTAAGCAGCTCTATATGCTGTGTAGAGCCGTGCAAACACAGCAAAGATATCATCAAGAGTTAGCACAACCTTCTGTAGGGGTACAATAGAAAGCATCCTGACAAACAGCTTCACAGTATGGTATGGAAGCTGCTCTATCTCTGAGAACAAAGCTCTGCAGAGAGTGGTGAATGCAGCCGAGAGGATCATCAAGACCACCCTACCAGCCATCCATGACCTGCGCATATCCAGATGTCTAGGTAGGGACAAAGGAATAATTAAGGACTGCACCCACCCTGCTCACAGACTGTTCACGTACCTATCATCTGGGAAGTGCTTCTGTAGCATAAGATGCAGAACTATGAGATTCAGAAACAGCTTTTTCCTACAGGCAATTGCAGTACTCAGCAAGTCAAGCCAAATCACTCATTAGGGCTAGTAGTAAGGCCAGAGAAATGTCTCATTATAGTGCAATATCTAATGCTAGTCTGTAACTCAGTCACAGTGCAATACTCATGAATGTCTCATTCTGCACAATACTTAATGTAAGTCTTTAATGCAATGTCTTACCTCAGTACTGTGCAATGCTGAAGCAAGCAAAGACATCACTGTACAATAAATGGTAAAGTGAGTTTTATTTATGTGCAGTATTAGGATTATCTGTCTAGAACAGTATAGTATATAGTAAGTAGTTATATATATATTAATGTCTTGTCATATTAAGTTTATGTGATATCTGCACATCTGAGTCTGGAGATATGGAATTTCATTCAGTTTTTGCACTTGTGTTATTCTGAATGACAATAAAGTTTACTTTGACTTTTACTTTGAATTTGGCATAATAATCACTGCATAAGCAGCTGAACTGTATGCTAATCAAACAATCCAAGATGGAGGAGGTATTCAACAAGCTATAAAGCAATCGTGTAGACTCAGTGTAGGTTTTGCCTGTGAGCTCAGAAACCTATATCAATGGAAACTACTTCACATGGAAACAATGTTAGAGGCTGCTGTTGCTCTTATATATGTGTAGCAACAGGCCCAAGTCTATGCTGCTGCTGCTGTTGCTAATAGACCTCGGCCAAGAAGGAGAAAGATGTTTAGACTCCGTTTAACTTTTCATGGTCTGCAGGAGGTGGAAATTGTAGAGTGCTAGAGGGTGGATGCAGATACACTACAGGAACTCTGCAAGCTCTGTCATCCTCAAGTGAGAGCAAGGGTAAACTGAGGGGACCTAATTCCTGTGGAGACTAAGGTATGTGTAGCACTTAGAATATTGGTTACAGTAACTTTCTATAGACCAGCAGGGAATATGCTAGGGGTGTCAAAGGCATCAGCATCCAAGATCCTACATCAGTTCCTGAGTGCTAAGCTACAACATGCCAGTAACTACATACATTTTCCCTGTACATCTGAGGACAGAGCTATAACTATGCAGGAATAGTTTCATGGTTTCATAGTTTGGTACTAGGCTATCTGCCTGGGGCATTTATAAGCCTAGCCATAGTGATGTGGCTTTCGCCACCCCATGTAATGGTAGAAAAGTGTACAGAATAGATTTAGAATACTGTGCCTCTGTCTAGTAGTGACACAGTGAAGATCCCCTTAAATAATAGAATTAGTTTACTGTGCCTCTGTCTAGTAGTGACACAGAGATGACCCCTGGGGTAAACCTATGATCTCCCATCCACTCGTCAAGATTTCTCTTGAAGAGAGTCAGTGAGGGGCTCTGCCTAACATGAACTGGGATTCTGTTCCAGAGTATGGGAAGCCTCTGAGTTATGAATCTGTCCCTCCAACATGTCCTATTCATATTTGTGCTGCAGTTTAAATCTTTAGCTCTCATGGTTCTGATGGATTTGTATTTTTTGAGGTGGAGCATGTCCATCAATTCCTGATTGGACATGGCCTTGTACGTCAGGCACAGATCACCTCTGAGCAGGCGGTATGCTACTGAATAGAGCTGGAGTTTCTTTAGTCTGGCAGCATATGACATATGTTGGAGACCCTTGATCCTCTTGGTGAGGTACTTTTGGGGTCTCTCTAGCTGTTGCAAGTGCCGGGTGAGGTACATACCAAATAGGGCATTGTACTCAATCATGGGCCTGATAAGGGAGGAGTATAGGGGTACAATGACCTCCTTTGATCTGGATGTGAATCCCTTCATGATAAGGTGGGCAAGGTAGAAAGTATTTCTAACCACTTTGGCAACGTGGGTGTCAAATGAGGGGTCACTATCGACTTGGGTCCCCAGGTCTCTGATTACTTTTTCCGTACTCAGTGGGTTACTGTCTATGTGATAATTTGTGGGTACTTTGTTTTTCCCAAAGGGGATGACTATACATTTTTTGGCATTTAGTTTAAGGCCATGACTCCAGCACCAGTTGTCCATTTCAGTGAGGCCTTTCTGTAGGATGTATGTGTCAGCTGGTGTATTGACTATGGCGCCTAGTTTGCAGTCATCTGCGAACTTTGTCAGCCACAACCCTCCCATGTTTGCTTTCACATCTGAGAAATAAATGCCGAACAAGAGGGGTCCCAGGACAGAGCCCTGTGGGACACCACTTGTGACTGGCTTTGAGTCTGACATGGCTCCAGCGATTTTGACTTTATGGGTTCTATCCTTTAGTCAGTTTGCCACCCATCTTGTGACATATGGATTTACATTTAAGCTGTTGAGCTTGTCTATGATGCCAGAGTGGGGTATTGTGTCGAAAGCTTTAGCCAAGTCCAGGTAGGCTGTATGGACTGCTTTGCCCTCGTCAATGGCTCTAGTGACTGTTTTGAAAAAGTCAACCAGGTTCAAAAGGCAGGATCTGCCCTTTACAAAGCAGAACTGGGTGGGATCAAGTGTCTGTAAGTCCCCAATGTCTCTGTTTATGAGTTCCATAATGATTCTTTCCATAGCTTTGCAGACCAGGCTGGTTAAGCTTATGGGGCGGTAGTTACCAGGGTCTGTAGAGGTGCCTCCTTTGTGGAGTGGGACTACTGTTGCTGTACGCCAGTGTTCAGGTACATATCCTGTAGTAAGGCTAAGGTTAAATAGCATTTTTATGTGGGTTTAGCTCCTCTTGGAGTTCACGTAGCACGCAACCCGGGATACCGTCAGGTCCCATTGATGCTGTGTTTTTAGCTTTGCTGAGGGCAGTTCTCACCTGGACATCTGAGATGACAGGGATGTTACATTCAGCTGGGATAAGTATTTCTTCTTTTGGAGGTGAGGGAGGGGAGAAATTTGCACTGAACCTGTCTGCCAGAATGTTGGCAATATCTGTGGGTTCAGTGTATTTTTTGTCATTGTGAACTAACTCTGAACATATCTGAGGGTTTTCACCCAGGTTTCTAACATAGCTGAAGAAGGCCTTGTGGTTATCTTTAGTGTCCATAGCGATTTTTCTCTCAAAGTTGGCCTTGGATGTTTTTATGAGAGAACATAGCTTTCTACTAGTGCTGATCAGAGATGCCTTCTCTTTATGGGATTTTGCTCTGTCGTGCAGTAGCTTCCTTCTTTTGTTATACAATTTGTTTATGGCTGGGGTCCACCAAATAGGATGCCTGCTCTTGGTGGAGAGGGTCTTGGTTTTATTTGGGATTGCATGATCCATGCATTCTTGGAGATGTCCGTAGAAAGCATTTGTGAAGGATTCTGCATTGTGGGATGTGGTTTCCACTGGCCCAGTGGGCTTAAAGGATACCATCTCAGTTTTAAGAAGTGTAAAGTCGGCTTTTGAGAAGTTTTTCACTGTAGTCTTTTGTGTTGGGGTGGAGGTGGGATATGTATATCCAGGGTGATTAGTTTCTGGTCAGATCTCACTAGTGAGGGGTATACTTCCGGTGTGGAGCACTTTGTCCCCATGTTTGTGATGATCAGGTCTAGTGTATTATCTCCCCTTATGGGAGAGGTGACTAGCTGTTCCATTGCATTTGAATTTATGAATTCCAGGAACCTTTGGGCTAGGGTGTTTGGGCTAGAATAATGCACCCAGTCTATGTTAGGGTAGTTGAAGTCTCCCAATATGATGGTGTTTGGTGAGACATTCATATCCTCCAATGTCTTCAAGAAGGCTGAGTGGGGTTCCTGAGATTGGGAGGGTGGTCTGTAACATGCTACTAGTTGTATAGCAGTTTTGCCTATGGTTAGTTGCACCTGGATGGTCTCTGACGCTTCATGTGTTGCCACTAGCCTGGAGGTGTGGGTGTCCTTGATGAATATGGACACTCCCCTTCCCTTTTTGGTTTGGCCCGAGTTTTGGGGCCGAAAAGCATGATACGAGGTATAGCCTGGTAGCACTGGAGTGCTCTCAGGAGCCTTGAACCAGGTTTCAGTTACTGCACAGACATCAATGTTCTCCATACTGAGGAGTGCTTCGAGAGCCTGCATCTTGAGATTTAGACTTCTGGCGTTGAGCAGCATTACCCTTAATTTTTTTCCATTTTTGTTTTCTAAGGAGGTGGGTTTGTCTTTTGAGCCTTGCCTAAAAAAGGCACTATGGGGGAGGCAAGAGCCTTAGCCAATATCCGGAAGCCCAGTGGTGACAGATGCAAGGAGTCCCTTGCGAAGCAGCGTGGCTTGTCCAGCATGTCATCCCAAGCAGACAGACATTGGATCCCCCTAGAATGACACCAGTATTTGAGCCAATTATTAAAGCTGATCATCTTGTCTTTGTATTGTGGCATCATTCTTGGTGAGGGCAAGATGCTGCTCAGGGTCAGGGTCATACCAGCTGTGGTAACTGC
This sequence comes from Protopterus annectens, assembly GCF_019279795.1. NCBI lineage: Eukaryota > Metazoa > Chordata > Ceratodontiformes > Protopteridae > Protopterus > Protopterus annectens. The sequence continues at coordinate 1,970,954,255 of NC_056733.1, forward strand.
CTGGGTTGCCAGCACACTACCCTGAAGTCCTGGGTGCCATAGACTGTACAGATGTAGAAATTAAAGCACCACCTGGAGAAAAGTAAGGGTGTACATGAATAGAAAGGGTTTTCACTACATTAACTGCCAGGTTGTGTGTAACGGTAAGGGAATCATCCTAAATGTGTGTGCTGGCAACCCAGGCAGTTACCACGATTCCCATAACTGGCACAACTCTCAACTCTATCAGAGGTTTTCTAGGGGGGATATCCTATAGGGTCTTTTACTGGGGGGATGCAAGTTATGCACTCAAGCTATGGCTGATGACACTCATCAGAAATGCACACTCACCCACTGAAGAATGCTACAATGAGGCACACAGACAAACAAGAAATATCATAGAGCATGTGTTTGGGCTGCTGAAGTCACAGTTCCGGTGCCTAGATACATCTGGGGGAGCCCTGCAGTACAGTTCCTGTACTTGTGCTGAAATGTTCACCATCTGTGCCATCCTTCACAATATTATTCGGAGAAAGCAGCTTCATCAGGAACACCAGGGGGAAGGACCAGATCATCTTACCACCACTGGCAAGATCACCACAGCCACATGCAGGTGAGTCAGAGGGGGAACCACCAGCCACTGTGGGTGTCGGTAGATGTTAGTGTGCACAATATGCCCTTGCCCTGGGCAACATGCACACACACTCACCACCTAAGGATGTAAAACCTTCATCCTATGCACATATATACAGTAACATTGATGCCAGGAAATGCTCACAACCTTTAATTACCCATATAATGGCTGTTTACTGCTAGCATCACACAGAGTCAGCCCCAAATTAAAATTCTTCTAACTGCTGGACTATCAAGGTAAGTGTTGGACCTGGGAATAGGAAAATAAACGGCTAAGAACACAGCTGAATGGCATATCCTTACATGCTGTTACTTGCTAATGTAACTAAGTAGAAGCTGGGGGATTTTACAACACTGACATTAATATGTGATGGCAATGACTCATGTCAATAGATGTGTTCTCTATCAACTAATAGGCCTCATGCATCAAAGATTCACACATTACAAAAATCTGTAAGAAAGAAGTACAATTTTCAAAAGAGCATCACAAACACATATATACTAAGTAGTCAGCTATGCACTGTGGGCATCAAACAAAATACTTATGTATCCCTGAATCCGAAAGATAGTATCAAGGATATGGCACAGTTATCTTCATTTGTACACAGTGTCATTTGAGGAGGCAGGAGGCCAAGGCTGACACAAAAGGTACTGAGTGTGTGTGAGTAAGACAGACGGGCAGGCAGAAATTTGGATAAATTATCAAATGGCCACAGAGACTAAATGAGCTGTAAGCCTCATGACTGACCTACTTAACTGTTATGTGTGTGTGTGTGTGTGTGTGTGTGTGTGTGTGTGTGTGTGTGTGTGTGTGTGTGTGTGTGTGTGTGTGTGTGTGTGTCTGTCTGTATAGGCACATGTGGTGAAATGCGTGTGTGAGTGTCTGCAAGAACACAGTCAAGCTTTGTCCTAGTTGTACTTCCTGGTATATCCGACAGGTGTGAGCTGTGCATGGTAAGCATAACAGTTCATCATTGCAGACCCTGACTGTGAGAAGTGGCTCTGCCAGGTGTTGCACTGACACTTCCATGTCCATGGTCAGATGCACTGCTGCTACCTGAACATGACTGATTTCTGCTGAACGAACTCTCATCACAAGTATGCCCTAGGCCATGACCCCATGGCCTACCATGTCTGGCTGTGGACATCTCAATCACTGATGGAGCAGTGGAAGTACTGCCAGTATGTGAGCATGACTGGGTATGGACAAACTGGCTAACATCAGATGATGATGCTGACCTATGTCCACATGGATGCTGTCCCCCTCCCAGCAAATGTTCCATCACAGACACTGCCCATTCCATCGTGTCATTCATCCAATCCATTGTATCAGTCACACAGCAGAGGCAGTCATGCATGTCAGCTTGTGCCACACCTACAACCCCAAGCATGTCCTCAGAGGCCCTATTGGAATGTGCATTTGTGTCCATGAAGGCCCTAAACATACATTGAGTGTCATGTAAAGACACAGCAGGATCAGGTGGAGGGTGGACAACAGGCCTCCACTGAGTATCCCTAACAATCCTCCTGTGTGGCACCTCATCCACACTTTGGCTATAGCCAGAGTCAACCGGCACTGAAGCCTCAGTAACCACACTACCCTGGTCAAGTGTGTCACCTTCCACCCGTCCAATATCTAAGGGCTCACCAGAATAGGTATGCGTAGGCCTACTGGATGTGTCTGAGGAAAATTCAGAGGATGGCTGAATGTTAACCTCAGTGTCAGATTTAACCACTGCACCCCCTGACTGTGCCTTTGTTTGGCTATCATCATCAGAGTCTGCCGATACTCTGACATAAGGTTGTAAGAGTCCTATATTTCCACTGTCAGGATCACCTGTGATAATAAGTAAAAAATACAGGAACAAAATTAATACCTGCACTAAAATTTAATATTCTGATAACAAACTAACACTGGTACTACTATAACTGATGGTGCAGCAATACACATACATTCATGATACCCACCTCACTCATAGATAAATGCACATTTCTGACAAATGGTCATCAATAATCAAATAAAAACATTTGCCTTACCACATGCAGATGACTCCACACTAGCTGGGTTGGATGGTCCTGGAAAAACGGAAGCAAGATAAGGATGTAAATGTCACAATTTCAATAACAACGGGGGACAGTGAATACACAATTTTTGCCTATATGTCCATCAACAATACTTTTAGGTGAAACTTGGCTGACATGCCCACCTAAAGCCCATGTGCAATGAACAAAAATGTGTTAACTATATCAGTTTATCAATAGGTTCATCCAAAAGTAAAATAAAATAAAATAAAAATAACATGAACTATCGCTTACAATATTTTACTAGACAAACAAACCTTACAAATTGGCATATGTAAGCTTACCTGGAAGCTCGTCCTGGGACATACTTGTCCTCACAGAAACATCAGCACCAAAATCAGTCACATGTTGTGCAGTTTCCACTGAGCTCTCTGGATCTCTGACAGTGGACAGGAACTCTCTGGTGTCAGTGGTGGCTCTGCAGCACCCCTGGAGCAAACTATTCACGGGCAACTGCAGCTGCTCTCCTCCAAACTGATGAAATCATATCAGTGGCCCTGTGATACACATAATCATAAGTCCTGGTGTAGCCCCCTACAGCATTTACATCATTCACTATCTGGTTCCAAATCTGCATTCTGACAGTCATATCCCCACATCCTCCCTCACAAGCAGAAAGGCGCCATGGCACCTGAATGCCTGGACTATGATGTAATTTTCTAAGTTATTGAAAGGGGGTTTATGTGGATTTCTACACTTGTGTGCCATAATCCTATGTAAAATAAAACAGAGAAGTACAATACATAAATACCACATAATTAAATTCCTGTGTGTGTGTGTGTGTGTGTGTGTGTGTGTGTGTGTGTGTGTGTGTGTATATATACACACACACACACACACACACACACACACACACACACACACACACACATAATATATTTTCAACATTAACCATTGGAGACACACAGTTCAGTTATTAAAATTTAAGGTTATATAGTTGTACCATATCACAATCACACACACACACACACACACACACACACACACACACACACACACACACACACACACACACACACACACACACACACATACAGACACACACACCAATGTTTACTCCAAAACAAGGAATATAAATGGAATAATGTATTGTTTACCATGGAAAGAACAGGATAACTACACAATTTTAAGAGCAAACCTCTTGTAAACTGCAACAAGCAAATGTTACTTGGTTCCCCCACCTCCAAAACAACAGACAAATGGCAGCTTGTACAAACCAAGGAATGCCACTAATTACATTGTTATAAATGCTTTAAACTCAGTTCTCACAAAATATGTGTACACATTTACAACAGAAACGTCAGTATCTGATATTGTTAATCCTCGTCCACTTCCTTACGTATGGGTTACGGTTCCGATATCGGAACCGAGCCGGCCATATACCAAGCTTGCACCAGCGATAAACTCTCGAGCTAAGCAATCTCTTACCCATAATCCCCCTCTCCCTGTTACCCCAGATTCTGTTTGCCACGTCGCCATCAGGTTGTGTCAGGCTGTTGCTCTTGAGCTAAGTGAAACCTTTTTTTGTCCTTTTACTTCAAAATAAGGAATTTTTTCTCTCAGAAAAGTTGATTTTCTGATTTCTCTTACCTTATCTCATTTAGCGACTCTCATCAACCAAGAAAAAAAGCAAAGATTTCTGCTTCGGATCCAACCCTCTCGGATCCGACACCTTCAGCGCCTAGTTCTTCGGATCCGAAAAAGTCCTCGGCACCACCTATGTCTATGGCACTGATGTCCTTTGCTGTATTGGAACCGAGGGGCCGCTCAGTTCAGACTTCTTTACCAGCATCAACCTCACAGTCGGCGCAGACCACCATTGTTTCGGAACTGACAGCTCAGTCCTTGTTTACTGTTTTATCGATTCCAACCTTGGCACTGACCTTTTCATTGGTGCAGACCATTACATCGACACCGATGACTTCCTCGGTGCAAACATTTGTAATGCAGTCCTTTACGGCACCATTGTTTTCGGTGCAGTCTACTGAGATGGGCACCGACCTGCCCTCATCTTTCGATAGACCTGTTTCCCCCTCAGCTGTTTCTGTGAGATCTACCAGAAGCCTCTGCCAACATGACGTATTGCGACTTGTGGATCAAGTGCTTTTGGCCAGAGGAATTCTACCTCTCAAGACCTATCCTTCTCCCTTGAAATCTACTGATGTAGCACAGTCTTCCCCCTCTATGGTTCCCTTTATGGATCTCTCTAAGGAGCCGCAGTTGCCTTTGTGGCAGAAAAATTTTGCTACGACCCAGGATTTGACTCTTCTCAGCCATCCTGGGACTCCCAGTCGGCAGGCTGGATCACTTAGGGGAGAGGTGACTTCCCCCTTGGGCACTCACCCCTCTTCTAGTGGACCTGCCTTCCAAGTCATGGAGAAGGCCTTGGCGTCTACCGCTGATACTGTGCTTACTATCTCACCATCCTCCTCTGGACCACTATGTACACAGGTTGCTTTTAGTGGACACCGGGCGCAGAGGGCTCAGGATATACTCCCACAGGATATCCCTTGGTGTTGTCTTCCCCAGTGTCTCCCTCTGAGGAAGTTCATCGGAAATCCTCATGCAAGGGGAAACATATGGACTCCACTGAGGAGTCTCTCACTGAAGACACAGACTTTGATGATGGGGAAGGGTCCCCTCATTCACCTTCTGACATATTCTTTGGTGATATCCTACAAATCCTTAAAGAGAGAGGTGAATGGCAGTCCTCTAACCCGACTTCTGAGGAGTCTGTGTTCCTGCAGGATTTTCGCACCCGGCCCCCTACCTCCTGGGTTACCCCACCTGCATTCGAACTGGTCCAGCTCATTGTGCAGTGTGCATGGAAGACCCCTGATACTGTTGAGGCCATTCCCTGGAGGTCAGACAAAATCTTGTCCCCCCCTGCTTCTGAACCTCATTGGTCTAAAGGTCTCCCTGTAGATGCTCTGGTGGTGGCAGCTGCAACTAAGAAAGACCTGGCAGAAGAGGAGAGCCAGACTGTCCATCCACACAACTAAGAGTCCAGGGCATTGGATAGGATAGGGAAGCGCACCTTTGCATCAGCAACCTTTGCTATCAGGTCCCTGAATTATATGGCACACTTCACCAGGCTTCAAAGAGACCTAGTATCTGAGTTCTCTGAAACTTTGGCAGGTGCCATGTCTGATGAGGTGCGTGACAAAGTGGCCTCTCAGCTGGCCACTATTGAATCGATTTTGAACTCCTCAATGGGTTTGGTGTCCCACGCATCAGAAGGAGTGGCTAGAGCAGCGAGTTCAGGCATTGTTTTGAGATGACATGCTTGGATGCGCTTATGTAATTTCGCAGAACCCTTCAAGGCTTCCTTTCTCAATGCTCCCATCGAGTCCTCCTCCTTGTTTGGACCCAAAGTCAAAACTACATTGGCCAGGTGTGAACAGGACGGTAAGACCCTGTCTGCTGTAGGTGTCCATTATTCTTCCACCCAACGTGCTTTCTCCAAAAACCAAAAGAGCGGGAATATGTGGTACAGAAAATCTCAGGGTCCTTTCCGTGACACACAGGCCGATTTTTCCCCTAGGGGCAGATGGGGAAACTCACAAGGAAGACACCCTTTTCAGGGCAGAAGGGGTCTGCGTAATCAGGGTTCCATAGATTTCTTCTCTGGGCAATCCTACCAGCGCTCCTGAAGAGTGGCCGAACCCCTTTCCTCTGGAAGTGGTTGGGGGACGTTTCTCTTTGTACCCTTCTGCCTGGCTAACCATTACCAATGATTCTTGGGTACAAAGGATAATAACCAGAGGTTACAAGATCCCCTTCGAACTTTGTCCTGTCCCTCCATCAAGATTTCCCGACGTTCCACCCAGTCAAAGGGAAGAAGCAGCTCTAGAGATTACAAAGCTGCTAAACAAAGGAGTCATCCAAGTAGTCCCAACAGACCAGACAGGATCCAGATTCTACTCGAGACTATTTTTGGTGCCAAAGAAAACTGGGGACTGGAGACAAATTTTGGATCTCAGTGTGCTAAACAAATTTGTGAGTGTGCAAAAATTTCGAATGGTGACTATACATTCTATCATTCCTCTCTTGGAAAAAGACGATTGGATGTGCTCGATAGATCTTCAGGATGCATACTACCACATAAAGGTGGACAGCCCATCAAGAAGATTCCTGCACTTCTGTGCAGGAGCCAGTCATTACCAGTTCAGAGTACTGCCCTTTGGACTCTCTACAGCCCCCAGAGTGTTTACAAAGTGCATGGCAGTTGTCACAGCTCACCTGCGACTTCAAGGTTTTCAGGTTTTTCCATATCTAGATGACTGGCTCCTCTCTGCCCCCACCAGACACCTATTGGAGGAAGCCCTGGCATACTCTCTCAATACTATCGAAAAGTTGGGCATAACAATAAACTGGCAGAAATCCAATATCACCCCTTCTCAGTCCACAGAATTCATAGGGGTCATTTTGGACTCAAAAACTTGCAGAGCGTCCATACCGGAACACAGAATACCAAGAATCAGACAGCAACTGTTACCAGTTCTCTCAATGGAAAAGTCCACAGCTCACTTGATCCTGCAACTGTTGGGCTCCATGGCAGCTTGCATCACCATTGTTCCCTTAGCCAGGTTTCACATGAGGCTTCTACATTGGCTACTGCTCACCCAATGGTATCCTTTCCAGCTTCCCCTTTCAGCCAAGATTCACATAACTCAGAGATGCAAACAAGATCTAAAGTGGTGGTTGAACCACAACCCATCACAATGGTCTCGCCCATACTCCCCTCAGCAGCCCAAGGCTACAGTGACCACAGACGCCTCCCTGATGGGGTGGGGAGGGCTATGTCAGGGTCAGACAGTCCAAGGCACGTGGTCCGAAGTGGAGGCCCATCTGCATATAAATGTTTTAGAGCTGAGAGCGGTGCTTCTGGAGTTGCAGGCATTCCATCCCTTGCTGCCATCAGGGACAATTGCGATACAATCAGACAACATGGCGGTAGTCTGGTACATCAACAAACAGGGCAGAACCAAATCTTACCCCCTCTGTTGAGAGGCCATGAGGATATGGCAATGGGCGATGGCTACCAACCGCTTTCTTCTAGCAATGCACATTCCTGGGAGTTCCAACATGATAGCAGACAGACTCAACAGGTGCATTCTTCAACCTCACGAGTGGTCCCTGAATCCTCTCATAGTGGCGGAGATCTTCCACCGTTGGGGCCATCTGTGCTGTGACCTCTTTGCATCCCCAACCAACTTCAAATGCAGCAACTACTTTGCCCTGATTCCCCCTCTGGGACAGTCACCCAGGGACGCTCTAGTTCATGATTGGCCCTTGGGTCTTCTTTATGCCTTCCTACCCACTCCCCTCATTCCCCAGTTTCTAAAGAAAGACCGTCGATTGAAGAGCAAAGTGATCCTTATTGCTCCATATTGGCCTCATCAGATTTGGTTCCCCTTTCTGTGGGCTCACCTGCTAGATCAACCATGGATTCTTCATCCAACCTCGGAGTTGATCTCCCATCCGCAGAATCTGATTCACCCCAACCTGCACAGTCTGAAGCTCACAGCTTGGCTCCTCCAATTCCCTTGATTGCCAGGCAAAATGATCTTCCCTCACAAGTACGGGACATTATTATTGCATCTCATAAGCCTTCCACTAGAATGACTTATCTAGGCAAATGGAAAAGATTTACATGTTGGCTGAAAGATAAGGAAATTGATCCCTTTTCAGCACCGGCGTCGATGGTGCTCGAATATCTAACCACCCTATTTCAATCGCAGCTGTCAGCATCTATCATTACAGTACATTTGGCTGCGATCTCTAATTTCCACGAGAATGTCCAAGACTCCTCCCTCATGTCTCACAAGTTATGTAAAGCCTTCATAAAGGGTGTGAATCATCTGAAACCCCCTTTCAGAGAACCTATTCAACCTTGGGATTTATCTTTGGTACTTCAAGCTCTAACATTGCCCTCTTTTGAACCAGCAGCTTCATGCGACCTCAAATATCTGTCATGGAAGACCTTGTTTTTGGTCGCTATTACGTCTGCCAGATGTATCTCTGAGCTTCAGGCCCTATGTACAAAGAGTCCATACTTGATTTTTCATCCAGACAGGGTATCCCTAAGAACTAACCATTCCTTCTTGCCAAAAGTCATTTCTGAATTGTCTATTAATCAGACCATTGAATTACCAGTGTTTTTTCCTGATCATTCTAATGAGGGAGAGTACTGCCTACATACCCTAGACTACACAGACAACTCCGTTTCTATTTGCAAAGGACTAAATCTTTACGTTAATCAGATCAGTTATTCTTGGCTTTTTCTGGATCTAGATTAGGATGTGCTATTGCTAAGGTCACATTGGCTAGATGGTTAAAAGACACTGTGACCCGTATCTATTCGGTACACAATACTTCTTTGCCAACTACCATCAAGGCTCATTCAACAAGGTCAGTGGCAACTTCTGCTGCCTTCCATGCCAGAGCTTCTTTACATGACATCTGTGCAGCTGCAACTTGGGCTACTCCTCATACCTTTATCAATCATTACAAGTTGGACTTGGCCTCCAGGGGAAGAGCATCTTTTGGTTCTTTGGTGCTCAGGAATGTCCTTCCATGAAAGCCTCCCAGGAATAGAGGTAGCTGGGGACTCTGTCCCATATGTAAGGAAGTGGACGAGGATTAACAATATCAGATAAAGAAGTTATGTCTTACCATAACGTTCCATCTGTATTGTTGATCCTCGTCCACTCATTACGACCCTCCCTCCTTCCCCCTCCTATGGCTTCTAGTGGATCTCACCATCCTTCTCTTTAGGTCATTTGACCAGAGATAGCCTCTACCTTTTTCTGACTTGCAAACTCAATCTGAGGTAACAGGGAGAGGGGGATTATGGGTAAGAGATTGCTTAGCTCGAGAGTTTATCACTGGCGTGAGCTTTTTATATGGCTGGCTCGGTTCCGATATCGTAACAGTAGCCCATACGTAATGAGTGGACAAGGATCAACAAAACAGATGGAACGTTATGGTAAGACATAACTTATTTTTTATGATTGCCAATTACCTCTCACTGTTCCCAGACACCCTGAGGTGTCTATGGGCCATCTTAGAAGCCTAGCACCCTTGTGTCATTGGCAATAAAGTGCATTATATTTCCCTGAAATAACATGAGAAGAGTATAGGATACCAGTTGCAATAATAACACTTGTGATGAAAGTTAATAAGGGATGGCTTAGAACGAAAATGCTTGCCAAAAATGCCTATGCCAACAGTGAACTATAAGAAGTGCATACATATAAAGTTCCATTTCATTGTAACATGTTAACAAATATAGCATGCACCTGAAAAATACAATCATACTTTAGAAAGAACAGAAGTCTTCTATGCAGATAAATCAAAATGAATAGCAATTTTCTGTGTTCTCCATATACCTACTCTCCTCACCTTCAAGTTCCCTAGATACACGGTTACCTTCTTTTAGTGTAGATTCAGGCCTCTGAGTAGAGTAAAGATGCAAATGAGGGGTGAACTCATTAGAGTTGCTGAATCTCAAATGTTTGACTTTGTGTAGCAAGTGTAAACATAGTATAGGAACTACCTCAGTGTTAGTTGCTAATGGATTGCAACTGTGAATGATTACTGGGAGGGAGAAGGAAGACACAACAGTAATTCAGGCTACCTTCCCTGCATTGGGTGTGTCATCCAGGATACACTTACAAAGTGTAGAAGTAACTGTAGCAAGCTTTTAAATGGAAGTAAACAGCACACATTTCTCATTTTAGCTCACTGATAGCCAAACTCTACTCCCTTTGCTGAAAACTATATTCTACCGTCATGTAATTTTATTATACATTTTAATGATAATAATAATAATACCAAATTCCCTATAGCCTGCACATCTGAGAGTACAGCACAGATAAGAGAAAAATGAATACAACAAAAAGCAAAGACAGAGCTGCATTGTTGAAAATAAAATTCATAAATGGTTGATCACACATTGCGCTAAATATGTAAACTACACATGTACAACTAACTGAGAGTGGACAGATGCATATGTCTAGTTAATATTATGTAGAAAATTGGACTTGTTTGTATGCACAATAATTTGAATTACTGCTGCAAAGTTGTTTCTGTGGCAAAGAGAAATAAGACATCTCTAGCGCGTTTTGTATTTTCATTAGTCTGACAGTTCAAATCCAGACTCCTGTAAACTTTGTAAGGTGTGTTAAAAAAATTTTTTTAATGTTGTTTATGTTTCCTTTTTTAAAATACTAATATTTATGGGATGCACAGCTTAGACCAAATATGGTGAAATGGCAAAATAAATTAAAATAAATAGAAGTTGCTTATATGATAAAGGCAGCATAAGTGAATGCTGTGACTCAAGTGTATGTAGCACACCTGGTAAACATGATAAACCAACCAGCACATAGTGTATGTAGATCAAGGTTCAAGTCGCACATTTTTCTTTTAGTGATGAAAACTTCTAAATAATTTTTCTACAGTAATACATGTTGAACTTTGCTAATCTCACATTGTCAGTTTCATAAAAGATACATGTTACATCTTTTGCCTTCCATTGCACAAACACACTAAGTGGTATTACACAGCAGTCAATAAGCTTCCACAACACCTGCAGGCCTAGAACACCTGTAGCCATTACTCAGACATTCTCAGTTTCAAAAAGGATACATTGTTGCATTTTTTGCTGACCATTGTGCAAACATGCTAAGAGGCATTGCACAATGGTCAGCAAGCTTCCATAACACCTACAGGTCCAGAACACCTGCAGACAACAAACAAACTTTGTCAATTTCAAAAAGGATTTATTGTAATGTGTGGTCTTCCACCACCCAAACACGCTAAGCAGTGCTGTGTGGTGGTCAACACACATATACAGTAATGAATGTGAAAATATACATCTGCTGCCTAGCTCTTTCTGTGGCAGCATTTGTAAGTTAAGTGATACAATACAGGTAAACCAGGGTTCTAATCCAGAAGCAATTTGTTTTATTAATGCTGTTCCACTTTACTTTACAGAAAAATTACACATTCAAATAACTATATATAGCAAGTGCATTGAGCATACACAGGCTATTATATTTAATGTCTAACTGTGTATTAGTTCAGTTATGGTTCTACATTTATGTTCTGAACTTTCATGTCACACACATACATGGTTAACAACTCAGCTCTTTAATGTGAATGTATAACTAATGAGCATGTCTGACAAACAAGGTCTCAGCTGAAATGTGCACTCTACACAGTAAGGCCTGTAAAAAATACACCCAGCCTTTCCCTTGGCAACTGCTATAAGTTAATGTCCACAAATCAGGTGATCTAGGATTCTAATCTAGCACACTCCAAATTTTATTCCGGCTTGTTCAGTCAATTTTAAAAACTAAAGAGCAATGTAGAAATAATTCTAAATACCAATAACTGTTTAGCACTAGAGATCATATGAATTATATATGTGACTGAGGTTATACTGACAATTATGCTTCTGTACTTAAAAGTGTATTTTCTGCCATGGGATGGACTTCATAATTCAGTGATAGTCAGATACACATGAATGTATAAATCAGGACCTTGTCTGGTCATACACATAATACATCATTATCCACTCACTCTTTCATGTGTCCATATAGTTAATGAGCATGTCTGATAAGCACCCCGTCTGTGGCAAGGATGAAAACACACCTATGTGGAAGAATATGTTTAGACTATTTTGCATATGTTTGAATCCCACATTGTACTAATTACTTTTATCAGTGTGTAAAGCCACACAAAAAGGTGTCAGGTCATAAAATTTATATACCCAACTACATATCTGAAAATGTAAGCCATCTAGCAGGTACAGCAGCATCTAACCTATAAACTAATGCCAGCTGTCACATTACCCTTTCTAAATCATAAACTGCCTTCCTCTCTGTTTGGGATTGTTGCTCTCTGCTTAATATCATGCAAACATGGTTGGCATCATTGCATGGGTTTGTGCACTAGCCTTACACATGATAACATGAGTTGGCAGAAAAACACTTTAACTGTTGCTGTATGATCTGTATGGACATGGCAGGAGCAAGAAAGGAAGGTGCCCAATTTAGCATTCAAAGATGGGATTTATTTGAGTACAGAATCTTTATTTGACTCCTTGTAAAGCACCACAGCTGTAGGCTATTGCAGGGGAACTATACTGTGTATTAAAATAAATCAGAGGCTTGGAATAGTCTTGCCAAGGCTGTCTCCAGTACAGCGCAACTGGCATTCCATGTACCAGAGAGCAATGCAGGCACCACTTCAATGACCTGAAAAGGCACAAGCAGGCACAACTCAACCAGTGGCTGGATGAGTTTAGGGCTGCTAACATCCCACAGTTGTGCAAGCATACAGATAACAATACTTTAAATGATATAGAAAGCTGGATATAGCCAATACTGGTATACATAATATGTTTATCGTTTTCTCTCCTTTTTATTTTACAGCCACCAATGAGATTGCAGAGAACAAGGAAGACCATGCTGAACATTTAGAAATATTAAGAGAAGGAAGGGGTATGTATGCAGCACAAAATAATTATTATTTTATCAAAAGTAGCAAATTAAGCATGCATATCTTTACTGCAAAATCAAGCATGCATGCTTCATTCTGTAGCTCAAGGCAATTGTAGTAATCAATTGAGATAGTCTATTTAGATATTGTGTGTTCAAATCTCACAGGTTAGAAATATGTTGTAAAATAATTTAAAAATAAATTAAATAATTTCAACTAAACTGGCATAAAAATGCCATGCTGTTAACTTAATCTGTTTTATTTGGAAAACATATGTGCAATATATGCATTTTGGAGGATTACTTGGAAGAATTATCAGTCTTAGTTTGTATTTTTTAAAAAGTATAATTAATGTAAATGTTAACTTATATTTATACCATAGTAACTTATTGTATGTGATATATGATGATTCTAATTATCTTTTGTTTGCTCTTACTCCTCTTTTTTATTTTTATATGTGTGGTCACAACACTCTGATATCATCAATTTCTGACAAATGACAATTTTTTTCCAGCACAGGGAGATAGGCCAACCAGTGCAGCTTAGTCTGCCCTCCAATGACTACCACACCAACACTCAGCACATCTGAGACCCAACCTGGCAATACTGCCTCTGTAGCCCCTGCACTACCTGGGCCCTCAAAATCAAGTAACCATTAACCCAGCAGCTGGTGCAGTGGCGGCCTCTGGGAGTATTGATAGAGGTGGTGATTTTGTCTCCCACCAGAAGATGCCAGACATGGTGAACGAGTTAGTGAAAAGTACCATTGGTGCATACATCAGCTGGATGGATAAGATGCTTGACAGAATTCTTGGGAAAGGAAAACTTCATGCACTTCCACAGCAAGCTCAGGAAGGGGACAGTGATGACAGTTCTGAGGGACAGGACAAGATTATCATTGTCCCCATGCTTGACAGGTATGGGACTCAAATGTCCCCTCCCTATCCCCAATTATGGTGTCCCCCAACCTTTTGTGTCACTCACCAGCCCTGTCTCTGTCTTGTTTGTCCTGTTTGCTTGCAACCACTTGCTCACCTACCCTACTTACCTGACCCTAACATACCTATGTCCTTTACTCAACATTTCTCTCTTACTGAAAGAAAATCAAAACCTGGGCACCTGACCCACAAAAAATACCATCCCATACATAGCTCTCCACTTTGCACATGTGTCTTCTCGGCACACTAGATTCAGTCCAATTGACTATACAACATGACTGTGTTGTTGTAAACCATCTTTGTTGAGATGACAGTCCAAATTCATTGAAAATTCTATCCATGTTCATTTTACAGTGCTGAAGACTTGGATAGCAATAGTTCTTCCATAAACCCTCCCCTGCACATTCCTATATTATTTTACTTTGTTCTTTCCCCTGCTTGATCCCCATTAGACCACTTTCCTATCTACGCCATTTCCACACCTTTAATCTGGTCAAAAAATAGAATCATACACCATACACATAAATCCCTAATGAAACCCTTCACTTTTTGTCCTCTGCATTTGCTTGGAGTTTGGCATCCCACACCAAGGCCGAGCAACAGTGAATGGCTCTTAAAGTCTGATGGTATGGTGTGGTTACCTTCATGCAATGCTGCTTAAACTTGCTGTGCCAATGAAATATACAGTTAAAGAAAATTAAGGCACTAAGATTAAATATTTCTTATATATATTTAGACTGATGAATGCATCATTATGCAACTCCATATATGTACTGTTGACATAAATCAATTGAGTACTGTTCCTTTTAATACAATACTTCACTATAATCATTTCCTCTCACAGTTGCAAAAATTATCACATGTAACCATTTAATTACATCCTGAATACACATGCTAAAAATTAAATTGAGCTAGATTCTAACCCTGTATCATCTGTGCTCAAAATAAGAGCTCACTGCTGTTACCCCTGCTGCCACAGATACAGTGAGGCAGCAGGTGTTTTTATTACACTCAGTGCTGTCCAAAGTGCTGACTGCCACACCTCTCTGCTTACTGTGTTTACACAGAGGAAAGCAAACCAATATAAGTAATAGTATTTTCTCAATAAAGCAGGGAACTGCATTTGCTTAACTCTGCTCAAATATAGAAAACAGTACTAAAAGTTCTTAATGTCATAACATTTATGGCATATTTGTAATATAAACTACATTATGAACATCATAGTATCTGTTAGCTATTTTTACCCTAGGCCATATATGTAAGTACTTCTCAAGTTCAAGTAGTAGTCATTAAATGTGTATCTCACATACACACTTTGTCATAGATCCTGCAAACCAGTTACTCTTCAGTGCATTATGGGAAGAGCTGATTTCCATGAATTACTATGGTTTCTGCCCTGTTATGCTTCATCCATTATAATCCATGTAAAAACACAACCAAAGGGAAGACACTTGTTATGGACTGAACACATATTTGCTCAGACATGTATGCATTGCAGCCATGCACTTGAAAATGGGTATGTCATTAGTAGTTCCCACGTATAAAATACACTACAGAAATGAAAAGTACACCTGGATTGTTACATCATCTAAACCTTTATATCATCTAAACCTTTATACTGACAATACACATTAATATTATCTTATACATGTATTAATGTGGGCATTAATTCTTCACAAATATGAACACACATACATACACAGTTGCATCCATGCTAATCAGAAAGCATGTATGCCTGTATGTGACAATAACTGTGTAATGTACACAACATACTGAAAAACAGCTGCATATGTCTCAGTTCTGCTTTTTGCATCTAGTTTGAGAAGCTGTTTTTTAAAGTATAACTGCACATTGGAAGCACAACAGGAAATACAAACTCCACACTTTGCACACCACTGTTATAACAGGATATGTTACCCACAGCATATAATGATGATGGCATCAACTATAAAGACCACTATGACAAAGAAAAAACATACTTCAAGGATGGTGCCGTCATTAACCACTGTGTTCTGTGGATGGGAACAAAATACATACACGTGGGTTAAATTACCACAGCAGCCACATTATGTGTGTGTCTCTATATTTGTGCAAGTGTGTGTGCATAATCAGATGGACATCAGTCTGTCTAATAATATCATCAATGTAGGCCCATGCAGAACTAATATCTGGACAGTCATACATGCCTACCCAGCTATTTCATACAGGCCTCCCAATATCATCTCACAAACATCCAGTGATGATGTCATCCACTAGGAATTGTCCAGCAGCAGTATACAAGTCAGACTTATGCTGTTGCGCTTGCATTAAGTACTGAGTTCATTAGCTGGTCTAACTAGTTAAGTAAGGGCTCTAATCTTACTGCAGTCAAATGGTGTGCATGTGTGTTGTCAGAAAAAAGAGCATAAGTGTTTATCTTACTGTGAGCAATTCAGTCACATGGAGAACAAGTATTTTGACAGTTGTACATGCCCACACATCCATTTCATACAGGCCTCCCAATAGCTTTTCTCAAACATCCAATGATGATGTCATCTACTATAAATTATCCAGCAGCAGTGTAATAGTCAGAATTGTGCTGTGGCACTTGCATTAAAGTACTGCGTTTTCTAGTTGGTGTAACTATATAAGTAGGGCTACTAATCTCACTACAGTCAACTGGTGTGTGTGTTGTCAAAAAAACATGAGTCTTTATTCTGCTGTCAGCAATCTAGTCCAATGGAGAACAAATATTTTGACAGTCATACATGCCTACACATCCATTTTATACAGGCCTCCCAGCATCTTCTCTCATGCATCCAATAACAATGCTGTCCACTAGAAATTGTCAGACTTGTGCTGTGGCACTTGAGTTAAGTACTGTGTTCTGTAGCCAA
Source organism: Protopterus annectens (assembly GCF_019279795.1). Lineage (NCBI taxonomy): Eukaryota > Metazoa > Chordata > Ceratodontiformes > Protopteridae > Protopterus > Protopterus annectens. The sequence continues at coordinate 1,970,971,275 of NC_056733.1, forward strand.
ACACAAAAAATGGAAGTAAGTGTCAAAAGACAAACTGAAAAACAAGTAAAACAGCACAGAATAGACCACCAAACAGCTCCAATAAATCCACTTTATTGTAGGTCCAAGTAGGTGAGGAAAAATACCATAAAACCAGTCAAACACTGGTTTTATGGTATTTTTCCTCACCTACTGGGACCTAAAGGAAAAATCTAGAAAAGCTAGGCTTTCCACTGTGTGATACCTTAAACCTCTTGTGTCAGAGGCAACATGGGATATATGCAATTTACCCATTAAGGATATCAAGTGTTTCAGCTAAATGGCAAATCTGAATGTCCATGACTTTATCATTTACTTATAAGTCTATTTATGGACAATTTCAGGCCAATAAAGCCAACCCCCTCTAGTTGTGGACATGCATGTTTCTGCCTTCTTATGGCATCATCAGCACAGCATAAGAGGAATGTTTGACTTTTGGAACACTGCTCTAAAGTGAATCTTGTTTGGGATCTGGAAAGACAGATAGTCTAGTCCCAGATTTGTAGCATGTTCCCTGCATGTTCTTGGGGGAAATTGTGCTTGATGCTGAGAACTGTATCTTAAAATACTCTGTAAATCCATTTCTGTTTTTTGTGACCATCTATAACCATTGGCAGTGGTGGGGATTGAAGCTCCTTGATTACTGGCCTGAGGTAAAGAGAAGTAATCACATATTGGTAGCAGAGATGTGGGATATTAATTTAATTTCAGTATCTTGTGGGCAGTTGTCACTGAAGGTGTGTGTACTCTCAACAGCCACAAGTTAAACATTCAGCGTTTCATTTTTAAAACAGTTTTGTTTACTTTTGTTAGTTTAGGGAAAGCAGGCAAAGATGTCAGTAGAGGATTATGGTAATCTAACAAAGAACCAGCTGGCCAAGGTGTTCAAAGCCAAAGGAGTGGTGTATGCTAACCAGACTAAATTATTTCTGCCTTAATTGCAGTTGCAAAGTGGACCAGTAGCCAGCAGAGTTAGATGTTTTAAATGCAACCAGATGGGCCATGCAGCATACAAATGTACACTGAAGCAAGGCGGGGAACAAATGGTGAGGGAGCCAAGTGGGAATAACAGGGTGCCAGTTTGGGGACAACAGTGGTACCAAACTATCACTGGAGTTTGTATCTTATCTTAGTGGATGGAAGACAGGCCCCTGCTAAGAGAGGCACAGCCTCTGACATAACTATTGTGAAGCCTGCAGTGCTTAAAGAGGAGAAGCACTTGTTTGGGCACTCCACTCCAATCAGAACTTTAGGAGGGCTCCCACTCCAAATACCTTTGGCCAGGGTTCACCTTGAATGGGAGGATGGAAAAGGAAGCAAGCAGGTAGTTGTGTTTGAGGATATTCCTGCAGATGTCTTGATAGGGAATACCTTTGATAATGCAGTACCTGCAGTGCATGTATTTATATGTAGTTGGGCTTGGAGACTGGCATGTAGGTCTGGTAGCCTAGAACAGACCCAGAAGTCCTCACACATGAAGCTGGGGCTGGTGATGTGGCTATTTAAGGGTGGGAGCTACCTTGTAGCAGTGAGACTGAAAGTGAGCTAGAGCTGGTGGTAGGTACTAATGTTCTCGTGGGTAGGGTGACTGCTTAGACAGAAATGAGTGGTAGTACCCAGGCTTACAGTGAGACACCACTGTCAGAAGTTACTAGACTTCCTGTGGAAGGGGAGCTAGGGATGGTTACAAAGACAGAGTTGAGACAGGCTCAGTTTTCAGATCCTACCTTTAAACACTTAGGGAGGTAGCTAAGGAGATACCTGATACTCAAGAAAAAGTGGACTCTGTATACTGGAACAAAGGATTACTGCAGAAAGAGTAGACCCCTGAGGGAGGGATAGAGTTTGAGGTAATACAGCAGATGGTAGTGCCCAGAGCCTACTGTCAAACACCTCTAGCGATGGCCCATTGCATTCCTTTTGCGGGTCATATGGGCATAAAACATACCAAGAGACGTATTATGCAGAACGTTTATTGGCCTAGGATTGCAAAAAAATGTAACAGGGTACTGCAGGACCTGTGAGCAGTGTCAAAAGGTAGCCAAGGCAGGGGACAAGGTCAAAACTTCATTGATGCCTTTGATGTGATTGAGGAACCATTTCAGAGGGTAGTTATGGATATTGTGGGGCCTCTGAGTACTCCAGGTTCCACAGGGAATAAGTATATACTGGTGGTAGTAGATTAAGATTAGGGACATGCTCCTAAATGCTAGGAGCTTAAACCAAAAACTGCACTCCCTGGAAGCACTACTATCACTGGAAGATGTAGATGTCTGTGGAGTCACAGAAACCTGGTTCAAACACTCAGAGAGTACCCCAGCCTTGCAATGCCTTTCACACCTTTAGACCACAAAATGAATGTATGAAAACCAAAGGAGGTGTTGTTTCAATTAACATTAAAGACAATTTCATCTCCCATCTAGTTAGACTGAGCAACTCCATGGAGTTACTCCAGGTCCAGGTTATGGTGGGTGAGATCCTCATTCAAGTCATATCCAGTTATAGATCCCCCTCCATGGGTCACGATGCCCATGAAACCTACTTGTCCAAACTGGAGACAATCCAAATTTTACCAAACACACTGGTTATGGGGGATTTCACTTATCCCACCATCAACTGGGAAACCTATGCTAGCCCTAACTAGCTAGCGCAAAAGTTCCTTGACTTTGTTAATACAAATGCCCTGGAACAAATTGTCCATACCCTGACAAGAGGAACAAACATTCTAGATCTGGTCCTCACCAACATGTCAAACAGGTGCACTGCTGCAACTGTCGAACCTACGTTAGTTAAAACTGACCACAAATCAGTCACCTTTGAGCTGGCACTAAAACCAGAACTCAAAAAGGGTGAAATCAGACTAAAAAACTTCGCCAAGGCAAACTACACACTCCTGGGTGAGGGTATAAATGCATTCCAAGCCCCACCCTAAGCTGGAATTGTTAACTACACTGAAGCTTACATTAAAGCCCTATACAATCACTTGCATAAATGTATAAACCCAACCGCACCCGAAAGAATCAAAGCCAGAGCCCCAAGTAAAAACAAACTGCCATGGTAGACATCCAGCATGAACAAATTTTACAATAAATGCAAAAAGATTGCTGTCCAAGAAAACAAAGGCAAGGCACCAACAATGGAAAAGTGCCCTCCTAAGCCTCAACAGGCAAATAAGATAACTTGTCAAATCCTCCAAGAGCTCCTTTGAGAGAAACTTAACAAGTGCAGCCAAGGATGACCATAAGGCTTTTTACAGCTATGTACGTAACCTAAAGGGTAGGGCCCAAGCATATGCAGAACTAGTGGCCAATGGTATCACACACACTGACCCCACAGAGATAGTAAACCTGCTAGTGGATAGGTTTGGTGAAAAATTTCACTCCCTTATCCCCTCCTAATTTACAACAAACCTTCCCCGAAATCTCCTACCCTCACCCTTCATATCTGAAGAGCAGGTCATCATAGCCCTGTCCAAGGCAAAAAACACAGCCTCTATGGGACAAGATGACATTGTAGGCTGTCTTCTAAACAGGATAAAACATGGACTAGCATCACCACAAAGAATCATTTTCAATCACAGTCTAAGCACAGGCTTTGTTCCTGTGGAATGAATAACAACAACAGTTATTTCTCTCCACTAAGGTAGCCTACCAACAGATCTGGGGAATTACAGACTCATAATTCTGACCAGCCTCATCTGTAAGGCCATGGACCTCATAAATAAAGACATAGGTGACCCCCAAACCCTGGATCCTACCCAATTTGGCTTTGTGGAGGGCAGATCCTGCCTGTTAAATCTACTGGATTTCTTTGAAAATGTGGCTAAGGCCATTGATGAGAGTAAATCTGTGCACATAGCATACATTGACTTGTCAAAGGCTTTCGACACAATCCCACATTCTGGCATTACCGATAAATCTAGCAAACTGAATGTAAACCCTTTCATTGTAAGATGGGTTGCCAACTGGCTCACAAATCGGATACACACTATCAAAGTGGGTGGCTCCACATCAACCAGCAGACCTGTTACCAACAGGGTGCCACAGAGGTCAGTGTTGGGCTCCATACTGTTTGGTAAATACTTCTGAGAAGTTCAGGTCAAAACTAAGGAGTTGTGGCTGACCAAGTTTGCAGAAACCTTTAAACTAGGTGCAATCATTGAATCCCCAAATGATTTCAGTATATTCCAGGAGAGTTTCACGCAGACCAGCGATTGATGTATTAGTCACAGTCTCAAGTTGAATGCAAAGAAATGCATCATCATTCCCTTCATCACAAAGTCCCTTCAAACTAGCAAATCAACAATACTCTAACTACTCATGAAGTGGTAAGGGACCTGGGATCACAAGCTGACTGCAACCTTAACTTTGACCACCATGTGTCAACTGTTGTAAGGAAAGCTTTCTACATAGCACACTTGATTAGTAAAGGCATTGTTTCAGGAGCAATAGAAGTTATAACTCCCTGTACTCAGCACTTATCCAGCCCATAATTGAATATAATGCCCCATTCAGCATGTACTGTACTAAGCACTTGCAGCAATTTGAGACACCTCAGAGGTTTCTAACAAAAAAGTTCAAGGGGCTCCAGCATGCGTCTTACATAGACTGACTAAAGCCTTGTCACTATATTCCATATTGTATAGATTTCTTAGGGGAAACTTATGCATGGCCTATAGAGCAATCCAAGACACAAACCTAATGAGCTTGCTGCATATCCATAAATCAAATGGGACTAAGGCTACCCATTCCAGGGACCTAAATATGGCCTGTGACTTAAACAGGACATGCTGGAGGGACAGATTTATCTCCCAGTGAATGCCGAGTCTTTGGAACAGGCTGCCAATTCATGTGAAACAGACAACCTCTATGATACTGTTCAAGAGGAACCTGGATGAGTGGATGGAGCACCATAAATTCTTACCAGGGGATAGTGCCCACAACCCTCCTGGATATGGACAGTCATTACTAAATGCAATCTTGGGTATTGACTAGCATTTCGATGGAATTACATTGGGATGAAAAGGATAGGCTTAAAATGACCTCTGGGTCGATAGCCTAGTAATCTATGATCCTATGATGCTATTATGCTACTAGATACCCTGAGTATGTGGCTCTGCCCTCCATCAAGACAGGGAAGGTGGTAAATGCTTTGTTAGAGATTTAAGGCAGGGTAGGTTTCTCGAGATAAATACTGACTGACAGAGGTGACAATTGTTGGCTTCTCTGTGGAAGCATTGTGGGGTGAAGCACCTAAAGACCACCCTCTACCACCCCAGATGGACAAATATGTGCTCCATCTACTGTTTGCATACAGGGAGATACCCCAGGAATTCATAGGTTTTTCACCCTTTGAGTTGTTGTATGGACATAGGGTGAGGCGGAGTTAAGATTTGATTTGTGATGAGTGGGAGGGTGAGTTGAATCCCACAAGGAGTCTGTTATGGCATATGTCCTTAACCTCAGGACAAGGCTTAGGGAGCTCATGGGCTTGGTCCGTAAGAACTTGGCAGGAGCCCAACAGCAGAAAAGGTTCTGATATGACATGAATGTTTAAGCCTGAGAGTATGCTGTCGGAGCAGCAGGATAAGGTGCTCATTCCTGTCAGACACAATAAGCTGCAGGCAGCTTGGGGGGAACCCATTGAAGTGGTAAGGAAGGTCAGTAATGTTAATTATATGTCAAACCTGCTAAGTGGGAGGCAGGGGGGATAAACTGTACTATGTTAACATGATGAAGCCTCAGCATGTCAGGAAGGTCTTGGGCAAACTACAAAGGACAGGACTGACCATTAAGCTCAGTAAGTGTCAGGTGGGTATTGCAGAGGTCTCTTACCTAGGACATAGAGTGGGGAGTGGTAAGATTAGGCCAGAACCTGCCAAAGTGAAGCTATTCAGGTGTGGCCTGCAATGTTACCAAAAAGCAGGTAAGGGCATTCTTAGGCACAGTAGGGTACTATAGAAAGTTTGTTCCTGATTATAGTGCAGCAGCTGCTCCCCTCACAGACTTCACAAGGAAAAAATAGCCAGATAATGTAGTGCAGAACCCAGCCTGTGAGCAGGCATTCCAAAAGATTAAAGGGGCTTTGGGAGGACCTCCTGTGCTAGCCAATCCAGATTACTGAAATAATTTGTTGTGCAGATGGATGCTTCAAACCATGAGATGGGGCTGTACTCAGCCAAGTTTCTTCAAAGGGAGAAGAGCACCCATTTGTATATCTCAGCCGTAGTCTCCAACCCAGGGTGGCAGGTTATGCAGTTCTAGAAAACAAATGTCTAGCCATAGTGATCCCTATTTAAGTACAAACTATGTTCTTGCAGAAGGGTGTACAGCAACAGTCATCCATCTGAATGGGGGACCATCACCTGATGTAGGGACGTATAGACTCATACTCCTGACTCCCCTCCTCTGTGAGCCAGACCAACAATTCATCATGACCTTATCAAAAAGGACACAGGTAATCTCCTAACTGTGTACCAAATGTTTGATTTGTTTAGGCTACATTATGACTGTTAAATCTGTCTGATGTATTCAAGAAGGTATCCAAGGGCATGCATGAGGAAAAAACTACCATTATGTGTAACTTGACTTGGCCAAGGTATTTGACACAAATCCACACTCAGGTACTACAGAGAAACTGTCTCAAGTGGTTATAAGCACCAACGTCATCAAGTGGGTAGACAAATGGATCACATAAAGGACACATAATGTCAGTGTGTAAAGTCACCTTTAGCTAGAGTCCAGTGACCAGGTCCATAGCTCAGGATTCTGTACTAGGCTCTTTCCTGTTCAGTATTTAAGTCTCAGAACTTAAGACAACTTACACATCTTTTGTCTACTCAGCTTTGTGGATGACTGCAAACTGTGGACAATCGTTGAATCCAAGAATGGTATTGGTATAATCTAGAACATACTGACACACACAAAGGACTGTTGCTAGAGACA